>NC_069507.1:2145008-2152508 GCF_027579735.1 Bombina bombina | reverse complement strand
TAAAAGGAAGTGCAAGAAATGAGCAGCATCACACAGTATGCACCAGAGTTGGCAAGAGAGGTGAGTAAAATGACTGCCAGCAGCACATGGCAAACAAAACAGGGGAAAAAAACTGACACACACCGTACTTACTTAGCAGTGGGGTAAAAGGGGTCTCACATATATTTATTAAAAAAAAAAAAAAAAAAAAAGGAGTTTGCTCATCTGCTAATACATTTCAATATTATACAAGATATTATGTTAGTAAAGTGCCACCTGTAAAAAGTATTTATGTATGAATTGTTTAGAAGAGTGGATGGACATCCAAAAGATCGGAGGTATAGCACACTGACTATCTAAAATAAATCACAGGGACGGTTTAGGTCATATGCAAAAAATATATAAACTTTGTGTTCATAAATATATAAAAACCAACATGCATATATGCAGACACATGAAGACAAACATGCAAAATACATGGGCCCCTCACAAATCAGCATAACTAGCCGGCTTAGGAAGTTCCATATGGTGCAACATAACATGTAAAGTTCAGCATAAAGAGGCAAAAGCTGGATGTTAGTAGCATAAAGCACTAAAGCAGGCAAGTCAGAACTCAAAGTATAAACTCTGTATTAAATGACCACACATGAAGTGTCCACATGAGCACTAGCAGGGTAATAATCAGGCACACCGACGTTAGCAACCGCCAACTCCACCGGTCAGACCGCCGTCATCAAGTAGCCAACTCCACCGGTCTTAGATCAAATACCTGTCCACTTTCTAGTCAATGGCGTCCCAGAGTTAAGCTACTATTGTGACAGAGCGAAACGCACTAAAGGACGCGTAGGTGTGCTGCTTGTAGGTAATTATTTTCCTTCTTCGGCCGAAGATTTTATTATCACCTGACTTGCAAAACTGATTACCAATTTACAAATGGACAGGCACCTGGAGAATCGCCAAATAATACACACACACACACAGACGGATACTTGGCTATTCTAATTTATTTTGCACGTACACATTTCTGTTATACAAATCTGAGTCCATAAAACGGGAAGTCATTTTTACAAATATGGGCATACGACAATTTTGCAAACATGGGCATACGACAATTTCTTTATAAATTGTAATAATCAGCGATTTATAATGCCAAAACATCCCCCAATATTTGTGGTTTTATTTAGGAACAAAAAACGTGTTGCAATCACACGTAGACAGGAAACCTTGAAGCTCTGATATTGAGAAATTATAGAAAAACAAAGGAATATAGTGTATTAAATATTTCTGTTAAAATATTTAACTCTGATTATATGACTATATGATTATGCAGTAATACAGTAATATAACATAAATGTCAAGGCTTTATATAGAGCCTTATTAGATATATATATATATATATATATATATATATATATATATATATATATATATATATATATATATATATCAGAAAGGGAAAAAAAAGTTCTGCTTCTGGGGCTCTGCATGTATTACAGGGAAAATATCCTTTTAAATTATGCCCTTTTAAATTTTTATCAACCATGGTTTCTCCCTCTTTCTTAAGTTCTTCACTGCTCATATCCCATGGGATCCTTGACCAGCCTAAATCAGCTGCTGTAGTAGCAGCCCCAATTTGAAATAAATGAGGGGCTATTGTATTAGGATTCAACCCTGCCTTTCAGCAGCCTATCCTAGGACTTGAATTCTCGTGAGAGGGGTACCGTCTTGGTGAATTAGAAATCTGTGAAAACCCACTGTACGAACGTCTGAGAAGGCCTTCAGCAAAGCATAAGGGCAATTTAAATTTCCCTGGTTTGTAGGGAGCGACAACCACGCGCCCCTACTTCCCTGGTCCACTTTGGATCTAGGGATAAATAGCAATATCCCATTTTCTGCAAATTTCACATGCTTGCACAATACCCCTCCAAATTTTGCATTTTTTGACTGTGGTTCTAGCTCTCCCACTCTAAGGGCCCCATGAAATGCCATAGCAAATGCAGCGGAAAAGAGCTGCACCTCATAAGCTGAGGAGCAGACATCAGGTAGAACCTGGAGCAAATGGAGTAACCGATCAGCGGCTTTGGGTTCACGTATATCCTTCTGTATTACCTCCGACCTTTCCCAAGCCCCGTAGAATTTGGCAAACCAAAAACATCTTAGAAGAGTCCGTAAGGGTAAACAACTTACAGAAGAAGGATACCGCTGCTAATCTCGCTGTTACCGCCTCCCTTTTTACCTGTTTACCCCTAAACTCCACAAGCCATCGCAACAACCAATCTTGCTCACCTGCGCAGGATGAAAATCCATGAACCTCACAGAAGAAAACCATTCTTCCCAATACCTCACGTATGACTTCCAAGTGGAGGGTGCCAAGAAAGCCTGCGGTATCAGTGATTGCCATCCAGTGCCACCTGCCAAAGGAAAGGAGGACAGGGAACACCATGAGTCGCGATGTTAGGCGCAACCTTCCTAAAAAATATCGCATTGAAAATGGGAAAGCACATCATCTGTGATATTAGATACCCCAGGGACATGCCTTGCCTGAAACTCAATGTTCCGCTTAAGGCATCCCAAGACCAGAATCCGTAGATATCTTACCACAGCTGGGGATGATGAAAGAGAGTCTAATGATGGTTAAGACCACACAATATGGGGAAGAGCTCCAGGTTCCTAGTAAGCCCTTTGACTGTCCATTCAACAGGCCATGGCTCCGCACTCTACTTATTGTTTAGGTAAGCTGCATAGCCAAAGGATCCTGCAGCATCTGTAAATAAATGGATAGAATGCAGGACGTCTGAGATTTGCGCCAAATGCAAACCTCATTGAAATCCCTCAGAAACTGATCCCAAATCTGGAGATCATCCCTCATATCATTGTTAAGTGCGATCCTTGCCTTCGGGGAAATCACCCCCTTTAACAAGCGCTCCATTCTTTTTAGAAAAATTCTTATCATAGGGATAACTCACCCCGCAAAGTTGAGCAGGCCCAAAAGGGATTGCAACTCTTTTCAGCGTGCAGAAAGCAGAAGAAGCTATTCGTCTAACCTCTGCCAACATCTTGTGAATTTTATCTGCCGGGAGTCTACATTCCTCCGCCACAGAGTCAATTTCTATCCCCAAGAATGTAAGACATGTACATGGGCCTTCAGTTTTCGCTTCTGCCAGGGGGACACCAAATTTATTCATCAGAATCCTCATGGTGTGCAGGAGCAGCTCACATTCCCTGGAACCTGGTCTTCCTACCAATAAAAAGTAATCTAAATAATGAGCAATTCGGTCTTCCCCCTCCACCTCGGCCACAGCCCAATGTAAGAAGGTGCTGAAGGCCTGAAAGTAACCACAGGAGATCTAACACACCATTGGGAGACAATGATCAACATAGTAGGATCCGTTGAAAAAACAACCCATTAAGTAAAAAGAAGTTGGGTGAATTGGCAATCGGAAAGCTGACTCCACATCTAACTTTACCAGCAGGGCACCTCATCCTGCCTTCTGAACTACCATTAGTGCGTCGTCGAAGGACTGATAGTGCACTATGCTCAGCTTAGCCGGGATGGCATCATTCAACGACTTACCCTTGGGGTAGGAAAGGTGTTGAATCATCCATACGACCCAGCGAAACTTCCTTACCCAACTTCTCCTTCAGTGCATCAGGGAACTGGTATGCAGATTTCAAATTCCTGCGTGTTGTGGAGCCAGTAAACATACTCTGAACAGGAATGATGAATCCCTCCTGAAGGCCTTCCCTCAGTAAGGATGCCTCACCCTTATCAGGGTACAAAGCGAGCCATGGTCTAATTGCGGCCACCTTCAGCGGGATGGCCGCCCTTACCAGCAGCAGTGCCTCTTGGTCCTGCCCTCTCCTGTTTTTCAAATTTTTAACGCAGTCTGTGGCTGGGTGAGGCCCCCTGCAGTTGCGGCATGCTTTCCAAAAGGAACACACAGTTCCAGTACGCAATGCTTGTCCTGGAATTTCCAACAGACCCCAGTAGGACGCCTCCAAAATCTGTTGGCTAAATGTACTTGTGGTGTTCCTGTTGGAGGAACGGAAGTCCTAGGGACCCTTTCTGGACCCAACCGGGCCCAGAGCTGCATCTCCACACATCCAAAGTCAAGGAGAGGGTTACCTACCATTTTCCTTTTGAAAGGCCTCATCGTAATCGTGCCAGGCTCCTTCACGATAATTCTCCTCAATAATCTCCATGTTTTCCATGTATTTTAATGTGACCAAATTCTGATCAGGTCGCTTCTCAAAATAGCACGAAGAGTAGACCCTGAAACATCTACTCCACTCTGGGAACGTATCTGGGTGCTGGAATTTTTTGGGCCCAGTCCCATCCTTGGCTCTCTCCTTTTGCCTATAGGCTTCCACAGAGAGTTCAAAGATTTTAACGTACTTCCCATCCTTATTGCGCTTGACCATCTTAGTTTTAAGATGCTCATGCAGATCATAGGAGGACCAGGAGTGTGTATCGTCGTGGAGTGCCACCTTGTGGTTGTCAGGCCCACATATGTCAGTATGTCTGGTCCGGGGTTGGGATACCCTAGCTGACATATCAGGGTTAACAGGCTCTGATGACCATTGTAACCCTTTCCTAGCGGCCTCTTTATCCTCTGTTAACCACCTAAGCATCCTGTGCATACGTTTATGCCCTTTGGCATCTAAACCCAAAGCTTTATCATTCTCAGAACCAGAGTCATCCGAAGATGACGTGAAACCCCTAAACCCCACTAAAGCTGAGGACTCACCGGCCTGTTTTCCCGTCCTGGTTGGTATAGCCACCACACCCGATGGTGATGGACGCTCATCCTCCAACATGACTGAATAAGCACCGCTCTCCGTACCTCTCTCCAGGCCACTCCCTGAGTCTCCAGGCGTTGCCATATTGCTATCCTGAAAAACAATGCAAAAGAGGAGTACGAGGCGGGATAAGTTTGGCTCTCCCTCTATTCGCATTCTGCTCACCCCTCCCTTCAAGCACTCTTGACACCCATGGGCGCTTGCCCCGCACTTCTCTCGCTTGCACACTCTGTTAATCAGAAAAATCCTCAATTTTGTCACTAAAGTGAACTTTCTGGGGTGAAGGCTTTCTACGGCTTCTAGTCGACGCAGTTTCCATATCTAGACTATGGAAATGGGATAGGTGACGCTTTCCTAGTGCTAGCCTGCACAGCTGCGACACGCCTGGTGCCTAGTATCCCTAGATGTGCCTTCCATACCATCCATACTGCGATCATCTGTGCCAAGAGCCATACCTGTGAAATTTGAGTCCACATTATCTGCCACATTCATACTAGGCCTGTGACGTGCCTCTGCACCTTTTTATTGTGGCCTGTAGCAGCCTTTGCCACAGATTGCACACTTTTGTGCTTTTATTGGCCTCTTTTTGCCTGTTTCCTGACACCATTCCGTTCACAACTTGCCCCAAATCAACTCTGCTGCCTCCCTTCTTAGCTATACTAAGTTTCTGGGCCCCCTGCGATAACTGAGCACCTGTCGCGCCTTGAGGCTAACCCCCCAGAGTGGGGAACTTGATGCACTCCTCTTCATGGCCGGGCGTCGAATGGCGATTCCAGAAGTGACGTCACCAGAAGTACCACCACTGGAGGACCCGAGACCAGAAGTGATCGCAGAGAAGGCCGACACCACCGGAGGAGCACGTGAACCACCGAGAGATGGACCGCGGAGGACCCGCCCGGAGCCCTGGACATTGCCACCGCCAGCATCTGGAAGAGGGACACCGCCGCAGTGATGGATTTACTGGACAAATCTGTTGAAGGACGAGGTAAGGCCCCTGCCCTCCCACTATGCCCACCACTGATTGAAAGGAATTGTACAGGCCAAGGGGAACCGGGAGAGTTATGGGAGGGACCAGCAACCGCATCGCCCATAAACTGAGAAGGCCCAGCCTGAGCCATGAGGCCCAATAACTCGTACGCCACATCTGAGAGGCCCAAACAACCTTGTGCCCCCCAGCCATCCTCCGGATCAGTGGCCTCCAACAAGGCCTGATCTGAAATTTCAGTTATAATTGTGGAGCTGCCCCCCTCACTAAGCCCACCCTGGAAGGGACATGGGTAGGATTAAGTAAAGGAGTATGATCCACCGCATTAGCCAAAGGTGCAATCCATTCCTCTGCTTCGCTTTCCTCTACAACTTCTCTTTCTGCAGATTCCTCTGGGAACTCCATGAATCGTTTTGGAGGTACTTTAACTCTCTTGGAACGCTTTATGTGAAAACTTCAAAGAAACAAGCAGAAAGAGGATTTGGACTTCCTGTACAGGTCTTAAAAAGGTAAGCCAAAGCCCTCATCTCTAACTGCAACATTTGTTTCACACACACAAGAACACTCCTACTCCTCCGTCCTGGCCTTAACCCGTATGTGCGTTCCAGGCAATTTGCCTTACATTTCCTTAGCCAAATGGCTATAAGTGGCCAACTAAATAGTTGTTTAAGAAAAGCTATTACTATTGTAAAATGAAGGTTTTAGAAGTGCATATTTTGACATTCATTTCACTTCTTACATATATCATTGTTTATTGTTCAACTGAAATTGTGTCATTAATGTTATGGCATTTGTTGTATATCTTTTTTTATTGCAAAACCTTAATATAAAATTTTTTTTTTTTAAATTTCCAATTGACTTCTATTGTCAAATTGACCTAGTTCTCATGGTATTCTTTGTGGAAGAGAATACCTAGGTAGGTAGCGCGCAGGTGTGTGGAGATTTATATGGAAGCATTTTTACAAGAATGCTTTTAAACTCTAGATGGCAGCAGTGTGTGTTTAATATGTAAAATTGTTAAAAACATTCTTGCAAACCTACTGCCATTAAAGGGACATTGCACACTAGATTTTGCTTCGCATAAATGTTTTGTAGATGATCCATTTCTACAGCCAATCTGGGTGTCTTTTTGTAAAAATGTGTTATTTCTCTTGTTAAGTGTATTCAGTCCACGGATCATCCATTACTTATGGGATATATTCCCTTCCCAACAGGAAGTTGCAAGAGGATCACCCAAAGCAGAGCTGCTATATAGCTCCTCCCCTCCACGTCATATCCAGTCATTCTCTTGCAACACTCACCATAGTAGGAAGGTGTGAGAGGAGTGTGGAGTTTTTATACTTAATTATTTCTTCAATCAAAAGTTTATTTTAAATGGCACCGGAGTGTGCTGTTTTTTCTCTCAGGCAGTATTTAGAAGAAGAATCTGCCTGCGTTTTCTATGATCTTAGCAGAAGTAACTAAGATCCACTGGCTGTTCTCGCACATTCTGAGGAGTGGGGTAACTTCAGAAAGGGAATAGCATGCGGGGTTCCCTGCAGATGAGGTATGTGCAGTAAAATATTTTTCTAAGGAATGGAATTGACTAAGAAAATACTGCTGATACCGATGTAATGTAAGTACAGCCTGATGTATGTGCAGTAAAGTAATTTTCTAAGGAATGGTATTTGACTAAGAAAATGCTGTTAATACTGAAGTAATATATGAGCCTTAACTGCAGTAGAAGCGACTGGTAG
>NC_069507.1:2026068-2144910 GCF_027579735.1 Bombina bombina | reverse complement strand
TTCCCCACCATTACGGTACCAACAGTGTACCAAGGGTTAATACCAGGGAAACAACGTCCTGCATAGGGAATCAGCAATTCACAACCAGCAGTTTTCAGGTTTTAAACAGAAAGACATTTATTAAAGGCTAGATGCCTAGTATTTATACAGGTTTGACACCCCCCCAGATGGGGGTTGAAAGACTGTTGTACATTACATGGAGGGAACAAGCCCTTTGACATGATACAATAGAATTATATTACTTAAACACTTCAACCACAAGACACTCTTGGCCCTTTCTTATCACTTAGGCGTTTTCTCTCTGGAGGTGATCAAACAATAGAATGCTTAGCACTAATTAGATTATAGCTGGAGCCAGCAACCTCTGTCTTTAGAAAATTAGTTTCTTAGCTAAACACAATTAACTCCTTCAGTCCTGACAGAAGGGTCTGTCACACTATAAAACTGTACTGGTTCTGCGTACATACAGCATAGACAATGCGTCATACAATTATTAAAGTGAGAAGTATTTGTGACGGATGTGCGCGTCACTGAATGGTGAGAAGGATAGGGAGACTATAAAGCTGTATTGGTTCTGCGTACATACAGCATAGACAATGCGTCATACAATTATTAAAGTGAGAAGTATTTGTGACGGATGTGCGCGTCACTGAATGGTGAGAAGGATAGGGAGACTGTAAAGCTGTACTGGTTCTGCGTACATACAGCATAGACAATGCGTCATACAATTATTAAAGTGAGAAGTATTTGTGACGGATGTGCGCGTCACTGAATGGTGAGAAATAAGCAGGATAGGGAGACTATAAAGCTGTATTGGTTCTGCGTACATACAGCATAGATAATGCGTCATACAATTATTAAAGTGAGAAGTATTTGTGACGGATGTGCGCGTCACTGAATGGTGAGCAGGATAGGGAGACTAAAGCTGTACTGGTTCTGCGTACATACAGCATAGACAATGCGTCATACAATTATTAAAGTGAGAAGTATTTGTGACGGATGTGTGCGTCACTGAATGGTGAGCAGGATAGGGAGACTATAAAGCTGTACTGGTTCTGCGTACATACAGCATAGACAATGCGTCATACAATTATTAAAGTGAGAAATATTTGTGACGGATGTGCGCGTCACTGAATGGTGAGAAGGATAGGGAGACTGTAAAGCTGTATTGGTTCTGCGTACATACAGCATAGACAATGCGTCATACAATTATTAAAGTGAGAAGTATTTGTGACGGATGTGCGCGTCACTGAATGGTGAGAAATAAGCAGGATAGGGAGACTGTAAAGCTGTATTGGTTCTGCGTACATACAGCATAGACAATGCGTCATACAATTATTAAAGTGAGAAGTATTTGTGACGGATGTGTGCGTCACTGAATGGTGAGAAGGATAGGGAGACTAAAGCTGTATTGGTTCTGCGTACATACAGCATAGACAATGCGTCATACAATTATTAAAGTGAGAAATATTTGTGACGGATGTGCGCGTCACTGAATGGTGAGAAGGATAGGGAGACTATAAAGCTGTACTGGTTCTGCGTACATACAGCATAGACAATGCGTCATACAATTATTAAAGTGAGAAGTATTTGTGACGGATGTGCGCGTCACTGAATGGTGAGAAGGATAGGGAGACTATAAAGCTGTACTGGTTCTGCGTACATACAGCATAGACAATGCGTCATACAATTATTAAAGTGAGAAGTATTTGTGACGGATGTGCTCGTCACTGAATGGTGAGAAGGATAGGGAGACTATAAAGCTGTACTGGTTCTGCGTACATACAGCATAGACAATGCGTCATACAATTATTAAAGTGAGAAGTATTTGTGACGGATGTGCGCGTCACTGAATGGTGAGAAATAAGCAGGATAGGGAGACTATAAAGCTGTGCTGGTTCTGCGTACATACAGCATAGACAATGCGTCATACAATTATTAAAGTGAGAAGTATTTGTGACGGATGTGTGCGTCACTGAATGGTGAGAAGGATAGGGAGACTATAAAGCTGTATTGGTTCTGCGTACATACAGCATAGACAATGCGTCATACAATTATTAAAGTGAGAAATATTTGTGAAGGATTGTGCGCGTCACTGAATGGTGAGAAGGATAGGGAGACTATAAAGCTGTATTGGTTCTGCGTACATACAGCATAGACAATGCGTCATACAATTATTAAAGTGAGAAGTATTTGTGACGGATGTGCGCGTCACTGAATGGTGAGAAGGATAGGGAGACTATAAAGCTGTATTGGTTCTGCGTACATACAGCATAGACAATGCGTCATACAATTATTAAAGTGAGAAGTATTTGTGATGGATGTGCGCGTCACTGAATGGTGAGAATAAGCAGGATAGGGAGACTATAAAGCTGTTCTGGTTCTGCGTACATACAGCATAGACAATGTGTCATACAATTATTAAAGTGAGAAGTATTTGTGACGGATGTGCGCTTCACTGAATGGTGAGAAGGATAGGGAGACTGTAAAGCTGTATTGGTTCTGCTTACATACAGCATAGACAATGCGTCATACAATTATTAAAGTGAGAAGTATTTGTGACGGATGTGCGCGTCACTGAATGGTGAGAAAGGGATAGGGAGACTATAAAGCTGTATGGTTCTGCGTACATACAGCATAGACAATGCGTCATACAATTATTAAAGTGAGAAGTATTTGTGACGGATGTGCGCGTCACTGAATGGTGAGCAGGATAGGGAGACTATAAAGCTGTATTGGTTCTGCGTACATACAGCATAGACAATGCGTCATACAATTATTAAAGTGAGAAGTATTTGTGACGGATGTGCGCGTCACTGAATGGTGAGAAGGATAGGGAGACTATAAAGCTGTACTGGTTCTGCGTACATACAGCATAGACAATGCGTCATACAATTATTAAAGTGAGAAGTATTTGTGACGGATGTGCGCGTCACTGAATGGTGAGAAGGATAGGGAGACTATAAAGCTGTACTGGTTCTGCGTACATACAGCATAGACAATGCGTCATACAATTATTAAAGTGAGAAGTATTTGTGACGGATGTGCGCGTCACTGAATGGTGAGAAGGATAGGGAGACTATAAAGCTGTACTGGTTCTGCGTACATACAGCATAGACAATGCGTCATACAATTATTAAAGTGAGAAGTATTTGTGACGGATGTGCGCGTCACTGAATGGTGAGAAATAAGCAGGATAGGGAGACTATAAAGCTGTATTGGTTCTGCGTACATACAGCATAGACAATGCGTCATACAATTATTAAAGTGAGAAGTATTTGTGACGGATGTGCGCGTCACTGAATGGTGAGAAGGATAGGGAGACTATAAAGCTGTATTGGTTCTGCGTACATACAGCATAGACAATGCGTCATACAATTATTAAAGTGAGAAGTATTTGTGACGGATGTGCGCGTCACTGAATGGTGAGAAGGATAGGGAGACTATAAAGCTGTACTGGTTCTGCGTACATACAGCATAGACAATGCGTCATACAATTATTAAAGTGAGAAGTATTTGTGACGGATGTGCGCGTCACTGAATGGTGAGAAGGATAGGGAGACTGTAAAGCTGTACTGGTTCTGCGTACATACAGCATAGACAATGCGTCATACAATTATTAAAGTGAGAAGTATTTGTGACGGATGTGCGCGTCACTGAATGGTGAGAAGGATAGGGAGACTATAAAGCTGTACTGGTTCTGCGTACATACAGCATAGACAATGCGTCATACAATTATTAAAGTGAGAAGTATTTGTGACGGATGTGCGCGTCACTGAATGGTGAGAAGGATAGGGAGACTATAAAGCTGTAATGGTTCTGCGTACATACAGCATAGACAATGCGTCATACAATTATTAAAGTGAGAAGTATTTGTGACGGATGTGCGCGTCACTGATTGGTGAGAAGGATAGGGAGACTATAAAGCTGTACTGGTTCTGCGTACATACAGCATAGACAATGCGTCATACAATTATTAAAGTGAGAAGTATTTGTGACGGATGTGCGCGTCACTGAATGGTGAGAAATAAGCAGGATAGGGAGACTATAAAGCTGTACTGGTTCTGCGTACATACAGCATAGACAATGCGTCATACAATTATTAAAGTGAGAAGTATTTGTGACGGATGTGTGCGTCACTGAATGGTGAGAAGGATAGGGAGACTATAAAGCTGTATTGGTTCTGCGTACATACAGCATAGACAATGCGTCATACAATTATTAAAGTGAGAAGTATTTGTGACGGATGTGCGCGTCCTGAATGGTGAGAAGGATAGGGAGACTATAAAGCTGTATTGGTTCTGCGTACATACAGCATAGACAATGCGTCATACAATTATTAAAGTGAGAAGTATTTGTGACGGATGTGCGCAGTCACTGAATGGTGAGAAAGCAGGATAGGGAGACTATAAAGCTGTATTGGTTCTGCGTACATACAGCATAGACAATGCGTCATACAATTATTAAAGTGAGAAGTATTTGTGACGGATGTGCGCGTCACTGAATGGTGAGAAATAAGCAGGATAGGGAGACTATAAAGCTGTACTGGTTCTGCGTACATACAGCATAGACAATGCGTCATACAATTATTAAAGTGAGAAGTATTTGTGACGGATGTGCGCTTCACTGAATGGTGAGAAGGATAGGGAGACTATAAAGCTGTACTGGTTCTGCGTACATACAGCATAGACAATGCGTCATACAATTATTAAAGTGAGAAGTATTTGTGACGGATGTGCGCGTCACTGAATGGTGAGAAGGATAGGGAGACTATAAAGCTGTATTGGTTCTGCGTACATACAGCATAGACAATGCGTCATACAATTATTAAAGTGAGAAGTATTTGTGACGGATGTGCGCGTCACTGAATGGTGAGAAGGATAGGGAGACTGTAAAGCTGTATTGGTTCTGCGTACATACAGCATAGACAATGCGTCATACAATTATTAAAGTGAGAAGTATTTGTGACGGATGTGCGCGTCACTGAATGGTGAGAAGGATAGGGAGACTATAAAGCTGTACTGGTTCTGCGTACATACAGCATAGACAATGCGTCATACAATTATTAAAGTGAGAAGTATTTGTGACGGATGTGCGCGTCACTGAATGGTGAGAAGGATAGGGAGACTAAAGCTGTACTGGTTCTGCGTACATACAGCATAGACAATGCGTCATACAATTATTAAAGTGAGAAGTATTTGTGACGGATGTGCGCGTCACTGAATGGTGAGAAGGATAGGGAGACTATAAAGCTGTACTGGTTCTGCGTACATACAGCATAGACAATGCGTCATACAATTATTAAAGTGAGAAGTATTTGTGACGGATGTGCGCGTCACTGAATGGTGAGAAGGATAGGGAGACTATAAAGCTGTATTGGTTCTGCGTACATACAGCATAGACAATGCGTCATACAATTATTAAAGTGAGAAGTATTTGTGACGGATGTTGCGCGTCACTGAATGGTGAGAAGGAGTAGGGAGACTGTAAAGCTGTATGGTTCTGCGTACATACAGCATAGACAATGCGTCATACAATTATTAAAGTGAGAAGTATTTGTGACGGATGTGGCGTCACTGAATGGTTGAGAAGGATAGGGAGGACTATAAAGCTGTAATGGTTCTGCGTACATACAGCATAGGACAATGCGTCATACAATTATTAAAGTGAGAAGTATTTGTGACGGATGTGCGCGTCACTGAATGGTGAGCAGGATAGGGAGACTATAAGCTGTATTGGTTCTGCGTACATACAGCATAGACAAATGCGTCATACAATTATTAAAGTGAGAAGTATTTGTGACGGATTGTGCGCGTCACTGAATGGTGAGCAGGATAGGGAGACTATAAAGCTGTACTGGTTCTGCGTACATACAGCATAGACAATGCGTCATACAATTATTAAAGTGAGAAGTATTTGTGACGGATGTGGCGTCACTGAATGGTGAGAAGGATAGGGAGACTGTAAAGCTGTACTGGTTCTGCGTACATACAGCATAGACAATGCGTCATACAATTATTAAAGTGAGAAGTATTTGTGACGGATCGTGCGCGTCACTGAAGGTGAGCAGGATAGGGAGACTATAAAGCTGTATTGGTTCTGCGTACATACAGCATAGACAATGCGTCATACAATTATTAAAGTGAGAAGTATTTGTGAGGATGTGCGCGTCTCTGAATGGTGAGAAGGATAGGGAGACTGTAAAGCTGTATTGGTTCTGCGTACATACAGCATAGACAATGCGTCATACAATTATTAAAGTGAGAAGTATTTGTGACGGATGTGCGCTTCACTGAATGGTGAGAAGGATAGGGAGACTATAAAGCTGTACTGGTTCTGCGTACATACAGCATAGACAATGCGTCATACAATTATTAAAGTGAGAAGTATTTGTGACGGATGTGCGCGTCACTGAATGGTGAGAAGGATAGGGAGACTATAAAGCTGTACTGGTTCTGCGTACATACAGCATAGACAATGCGTCATACAATTATTAAAGTGAGAAGTATTTGTGACGGATGTGCGCGTCACTGAATGGTGAGAAGGATAGGGAGACTATAAAGCTGTACTGGTTCTGCGTACATACAGCATAGACAATGCGTCATACAATTATTAAAGTGAGAAGTATTTGTGACGGATGGTGCGCGTCACTGAATGGTGAGAAGGATAGGGAGACTATAAAGCTGTAATGGTTCTGCGTACATACAGCATAGACAATGCGTCATACAAATTATTAAAGTGAGAAGTATTTGTGACGGATGTGCGCGTCACTGAATGGTGAGAAGGATAGGGAGACTATAAAGCTGTATTGGTTCTGCGTACATACAGCATAGACAATGCGTCATACAATTATTAAAGTGAGAAGTATTTGTGACGGATGTGCGCGTCACTGAATGGTGAGAAGAGATAGGGAGACTATAAAGCTGTATTGGTTCTGCGTACATACAGCATAGACAATGCGTCATACAATTATTAAAGTGAGAAGTATTTGTGACGGATGTGCGCGTCACTGAATGGTGAGAAGGATAGGGAGACTATAAGCTGTATTGGTTCTGCGTACATACAGCATAGACAATGCGTCATACAATTATTAAAGTGAGAAGTATTTGTGACGGATGTGCGCGTCACTGAATGGTGAGAAGGATAGGGAGACTATAATGCTGTACTGGTTCTGCGTACATACAGCATAGACAATGCGTCATACAATTATTAAAGTGAGAAGTATTTGTGACGGATGTGCGCGTCACTGAATGGTGAGAAGGATAGGGAGACTATAAAGCTGTACTGGTTCTGCGTACATACAGCATAGACAATGCGTCATACAATTATTAAAGTGAGAAGTATTTGTGACGGATGTGCGCGTCACTGAATGGTGAGAAGGATAGGGAGACTAAAAGCTGTACTGGTTCTGCGTACATACAGCATAGACAATGCGTCATACAATTATTAAAGTGAGAAGTATTTGTGACGGATGTGAGCGTCACTGAATGGTGAGAAGGATAGGGAGACTATAAAGCTGTATTGGTTCTGCGTACATACAGCATAGACAATGCGTCATACAATTATTAAAGTGAGAAGTATTTGTGACGGATGTGCGCGTCACTGAATGGTGAGAAGGATAGGGAGACTGTAAAGCTGTATTGGTTCTGCGTACATACAGCATAGACAATGCGTCATACAATTATTAAAGTGAGAAGTATTTGTGACGGATGTGTGCGTCACTGAATGGTGAGAAGGATAGGGAGACTATAAAGCTGTACTGGTTCTGCGTACATACAGCATAGACAATGCGTCATACAATTATTAAAGTGAGAAGTATTTGTGACGGATGTGAGCGTCACTGAATGGTGAGAAGGATAGGGAGACTAAAAGCTGTACTGGTTCTGCGTACATACAGCATAGACAATGCGTCATACAATTATTAAAGTGAGAAGTATTTGTGACGGATGTGCGCGTCACTGAATGGTGAGAAGGATAGGGAGACTATAAAGCTGTATTGGTTTCTGCGTACATACAGCATAGACAATGCGTCATACAATTATTAAAGTGAGAAGTATTTGTGACGGATGTGCGCGTCACTGAATGGTGAGAAGGATAGGGAGACTATAAAGCTGTACTGGTTCTGCGTACATACAGCATAGACAATGCGTCATACAATTATTAAAGTGAGAAGTATTTGTGACGGATGTGAGCGTCACTGATTGGTGAGAAGGATAGGGAGACTATAAAGCTGTATTGGTTCTGCGTACATACAGCATAGACAATGCGTCATACAATTATTAAAGTGAGAAGTATTTGTGACGGATGTGCGCGTCACTGAAATGGTGAGAAATAAGCAGGATAGGGAGACTATAAAGCTGTACTGGTTCTGCGTACATACAGCATAGACAATGCGTCATACAATTATTAAAGTGAGAAGTATTTGTGACGGATGTGGCGTCACTGAATGGTGAGAAGGATAGGGAGACTATAAAGCTGTACTGGTTCTGCGTACATACAGCATAGACAATGCGTCATACAATTATTAAAGTGAGAAGTATTTGTGACGGATGTGCGCGTCACTGAATGGTGAGAAGGATAGGGGAGACTATAAAGCTTGTACCTGGTTCTGCGTACATACAGCATAGACAATGCGTCATACAATTATTAAAGTGAGAAGTATTTGTGACGGATGTGCGCGTCACTGAATGGTGAGAAGGATAGGGAGACTATAAAGCTGTAATGGTTCTGCGTACATACAGCATAGACAATGCGTCATACAATTATTAAAGTGAGAAGTATTTGTGACGGATGTGCGCTGTCACTGAATGGTGAGCAGGATAGGGAGACTATAAAGCTGTACTGGTTCTGCGTACATACAGCATAGACAATGCGTCATACAATTATTAAAGTGAGAAGTATTTGTGACGGATGTGCGCGTCACTGAATGGTGAGAAATAAGAGGATAGGGAGACTGTAAAGCTGTATTGGTTCTGCGTACATACAGCATAGACAATGCGTCATACAATTATTAAAGTGAGAAGTATTTGTGACGGATGTGCGCGTCACTGAATGGTGAGAAATAAGCAGGATAGGGAGACTATAAAGCTGTATTGGTTCTGCGTACATACAGCATAGACAATGCGTCATACAATTATTAAAGTGAGAAGTATTTGTGACGGATGTGCGCGTCACTGAATGGTGAGAAGGATAGGGAGACTGTAAAGCTGTACTGGTTCTGCGTACATACAGCATAGACAATGCGTCATACAATTATTAAAGTGAGAAGTATTTGTGACGGATGTGCGCGTCACTGAATGGTGAGAAGGATAGGGAGACTATAAAGCTGTACTGGTTCTGCGTACATACAGCATAGACAATGCGTCATACAATTATTAAAGTGAGAAGTATTTGTGACGGATGTGCGCGTCACTGAATGGTGAGAAGGATAGGGAGACTGTAAAGCTGTACTGGTTCTGCGTACATACAGCATAGACAATGCGTCATACAATTATTAAAGTGAGAAGTATTTGTGACGGATGTGCGCGTCACTGAATGGTGAGAATAAGCAGGATAGGGAGACTGTAAAGCTGTACTTGGTTCTGCGTACATACAGCATAGACAATGCGTCATACAATTATTAAAGTGAGAAGTATTTGTGACGGATGTGCGCGTCACTGAATGGTGAGAAATAAGCAGGATAGGGAGACTATAAGCTGTATTGGTTCTGCGTACATACAGCATAGACAATGCGTCATACAATTATTAAAGTGAGAAGTATTTGTGACGGATGTGCGCGTCACTGAATGGTGAGAAGGATAGGGAGACTAATAAAGCTGTATTGGTTCTGCGTACATACAGCATAGACAATGCGTCATACAATTATTAAAGTGAGAAGTATTTGTGACGGATGTGCGCGTCACTGAATGGTGAGAATAAGCAGGATAGGGAGACTATAAAGCTGTACTGGTTCTGCGTACATACAGCATAGACAATGCGTCATACAATTATTAAAGTGAGAAGTATTTGTGACGGATGTGCGCGTCACTGAATGGTGAGAAGGATAGGGAGACTATAAAGCTGTATTGGTTCTGCGTACATACAGCATAGACAATGCGTCATACAATTATTAAAGTGAGAAGTATTTGTGACGGATGTGCGCGTCACTGAATGGTGAGAAGGATAGGGAGACTATAAAGCTGTACTTGGTTCTGCGTACATACAGCATAGACAATGCGTCATACAATTATTAAAGTGAGAAGTATTTGTGACGGATGTGCGCGTCACTGAATGGTGAGAAGGATAGGGAGACTATAAAGCTGTACTTGGTTCTGCGTACATACAGCATAGACAATGCGTCATACAATTATTAAAGTGAGAAGTATTTGTGACGGATGTGCGCGTCACTGAATGGTGAGAAGGATAGGGAGACTATAAAGCTGTATGGTTCTGCGTACATACAGCATAGACAATGCGTCATACAATTATTAAAGTGAGAAATATTTGTGATGGATGTGTGTGTCACTGAATGGTGAGAAGGATAGGGAGACTATAAAGCTGTACTGGTTCTGCGTACATACAGCATAGACAATGCGTCATACAATTATTAAAGTGAGAAGTATTTGTGACGGATGTGCACGTCACTGAATGGTGAGAAGGATAGGGAGACTATAAAGCTGTATTGGTTCTGCGTACATACAGCATAGACAATGCGTCATACAATTATTAAAGTGAGAAGTATTTGTGACGGATGTGCGCGTCACTGAATGGTGAGAAGGATAGGGAGACTATAAAGCTGTATTGGTTCTGCGTACATACAGCATAGACAATGCGTCATACAATAATTAAAGTGAGAAGTATTTGTGATGGATGTGCGCGTCACTGAATGGTGAGAAGGATAGGGAGACTAAAGCTGTATTGGTTCTGCGTACATACAGCATAGACAATGCGTCATACAATTATTAAAGTGAGAAGTATTTGTGACGGATGTGCGCGTCACTGAATGGTGAGAAGGATAGGGAGACTGTAAAGCTGTATTGGTTCTGCGTACATACAGCATAGACAATGCGTCATACAATTATTAAAGTGAGAAGTATTTGTGACGGATGTGCGCGTCACTGAATGGTGAGAAGGATAGGGAGACTAAAGCTGTATTGGTTCTGCGTACATACAGCATAGACAATGCGTCATACAATTATTAAAGTGAGAAGTATTTGTGACGGATGTGCGCGTCACTGAATGGTGAGCAGGATAGGGAGACTAAAGCTGTATTGGTTCTGCGTACATACAGCATAGACAATGCGTCATACAATTATTAAAGTGAGAAGTATTTGTGACGGATGTGCGCGTCACTGAATGGTGAGAAGGATAGGGAGACTGTAAAGCTGTTTTGGTTCTGCGTACATACAGCATAGACAATGCGTCATACAATTATTAAAGTGAGAAGTATTTGTGACGGATGTGCGCGTCACTGAATGGTGAGAAATAAGCAGGACAGGGAGACTATAAAGCTGTATTGGTTCTGCGTACATACAGCATAGACAATGCGTCATACAATTATTAAAGTGAGAAGTATTTGTGACGGATGTGCGCGTCACTGAATGGTGAGCAGGATAGGGAGACTATAAAGCTGTACTGGTTCTGCGTACATACAGCATAGACAATGCGTCATACAATTATTAAAGTGAGAAGTATTTGTGACGGATGGTGCGCGTCACTGAATGGTGAGAAATAAGCAGGATAGGTAGACTATAAAGCTGTACTGGTTCTGCGTACATACAGCATAGACAATGCGTCATACAATTATTAAAGTGAGAAGTATTTGTGACGGATGTGCGCGTCACTGAATGGTGAGAAGGATAGGGAGACTGTAAAGCTGTATTGGTTCTGCGTACATACAGCATAGACAATGCGTCATACAATTATTAAAGTGAGAAGTATTTGTGACGGATGTGCACGTCACTGAATGGTGAGACGGATAGGGAGACCATAAAGCTGTACTGGTTCTGCGTACATACAGCATAGACAATGCGTCATACAATTATTAAAGTGAGAAGTATTTGTGACGGATGTGCGCGTCACTGAATGGTGAGAAGGATAGGGAGACTATAAAGCTGTATTGGTTCTGCGTACATACAGCATAGACAATGCCTCATACAATTATTAAAGTGAGAAGTATTTGTGACGGATGTGCGCGTCACTGAATGGTGAGAAATAAGCAGGATAGGGAGACTATAAAGCTGTACTGGTTCTGCGTACATACAGCATAGACAATGCGTCATACAATTATTAAAGTGAGAAGTATTTGTGATGGATGTGCGCGTCACTGAATGGTGAGAAATAAGCAGGATAGGGAGACTATAAAGCTGTACTGGTTCTGCGTACATACAGCATAGACAATGTGTCATACAATTATTAAAGTGAGAAGTATTTGTGACGGATGTGCGCGTCACTGAATGGTGAGAAATAAGCAGGATAGGGAGACTATAAAGCTGTACTGGTTCTGCGTACATACAGCATAGACAAAGCGTCATACAATTATTAAAGTGAGAAGTATTTGTGACGGATGTGCGCATCACTGAATGGTGAGAAGGATAGGGAGACTATAAAGCTGTATTGGTTCTGCGTACATACAGCATAGACAATGCGTCATACAATTATTAAAGTGAGAAGTATTTGTGACGGATGTGCGCGTCACTGAATGGTGAGAAGGATTAGGGAGACTGTAAAGCTGTATTGGTTCTGCGTACATACAGCATAGACAATGCGTCATACAATTATTAAAGTGAGAAATATTTGTGACGGATGTGCTCGTCACTGAATGGTGAGAAATAAGCAGGATAGGGAGACTATAAAGCTGTATTGGTTCTGCGTACATACAGCATAGACAATGCGTCATACAATTATTAAAGTGAGAAGTATTTGTGACGGATGTGCGCGTCACTGAATGGTGAGAAGGATAGGGAGACTGTAAAGCTGTACTGGTTCTGCGTACATACAGCATAGACAATGCGTCATACAATTATTAAAGTGAGAAATATTTGTGACGGATGTGCTCGTCACTGAATGGTGAGAAATAAGCAGGATAGGGAGACTATAAAGCTGTACTGGTTCTGTGTACATACAGCATAGACAATGCGTCATACAATTATTAAAGTGAGAAGTATTTGTGACGGATGTGCGCGTCACTGAATGGTGAGAAATAAGCAGGATAGGGAGACTATAAAGCTGTACTGGTTCTGCGTACATACAGCATAGACAATGCGTCATACAATTATTAAAGTGAGAAGTATTTGTGACGGATGTGCGCGTCACTGAATGGTGAGAAGGATAGGGAGACTGTAAAGCTGTATTGGTTCTGCGTACATACAGCATAGACAATGCGTCATACAATTATTAAAGTGAGAAGTATTTGTGACGGATGTGCGCATCACTGAATGATGAGACGGATAGGGAGACTATAAAGCTGTATTGGTTCTGCGTACATACAGCATAGACAAAGCGTCATACAATTATTAAAGTGAGAAGTATTTGTGACGGATGTGCCCTTCACTGAATGGTGAGAAGGATAGGGAGACTATAAAGCTGTATTGGTTCTGCGTACATACAGCATACACAATGCGTCATACAATTAATAAAGTGAGAAGTATTTGTGACGGATGTGCGCGTCACTGAATGGTGAGAAGGATAGGGAGACTATAAAGCTGTACTGGTTCTGCGTACATACAGCATAGACAATGCGTCATACAATTATTAAAGTGAGAAGTATTTGTGACGGATGTGCGCGTCACTGAATGGTGAGAAATAAGCAGGATAGGGAGACTATAAAGCTGTATTGGTTCTGTGTACATACAGCATAGACAATGCGTCATACAATTATGAAAGTGAGAAGTATTTGTGACGGATGTGCACGTCTCTGAATGGTGAGAAGGATAGGGAGACTATAAAGCTGTACTGGTTCTGCGTACATACAGCATAGACAATGCGTCATACAATTATTAAAGTGAGAAGTATTTGTGACGGATGTGCACGTCACTGAATGGTGAGAAGGATAGGGAGACTATAAAGCTGTATTGGTTCTGCGTACATACAGCATAGACAATGCGTCATACAATTATTAAAGTGAGAAGTATTTGTGACGGATGTGCGCGTCACTGAATGGTGAGAAGGATAGGGAGACTATAAAGCTGTACTGGTTCTGCGTACATACAGCATAGACAATGCGTCATACAATTATTAAAGTGAGAAGTATTTGTGACGGATGTGCGCGTCTCTGAATGGTGAGAAGGATAGGGAGACTATAAAGCTGTACTGGTTCTGCGTACATACAGCATAGACAATGCGTCATACAATTATTAAAGTGAGAAGTATTTGTGACGGATGTGTGCGTCACTGAATGGTGAGAAGGATAGGGAGACTAAAGCTGTACTGGTTCTGCGTACATACAGCATAGACAATGCGTCATACAATTATTAAAGTGAGAAGTATTTGTGACGGATGTGCGCGTCACTGAATGGTGAGAAATAAGCAGGATAGGGAGACTATAAAGCTGTATTGGTTCTGCGTACATACAGCATAGACAATGCGTCATACAATTATTAAAGTGAGAAGTATTTGTGACGGATGTGCGCGTCACTGAATGGTGAGAAGGATAGGGAGACTGTAAAGCTGTACTGGTTCTGCGTACATACAGCATAGACAATTTCACACTAAATTATTCCTATTATCTGCTTAAAGGCACAAGAAAGTCAGAAACTGTCATGATCCATAGCAGGGAACTTTACTTCTATTATTTAATTTGCTTCATTCTCATGGTATCAGTATCAGCAATTAGCAGATAGCAGCTGATTGGTTGTAGCACATATATGCATTTTGTCATTGGCTCACACAATGGCCCATATTTTTCAAGGTCTGTCGGAACCTGATCCGACAGTGCAGATCAGGTCCGACAGACCTCGCTGAATGCGGAGAGCAATACGCTCGCCTTATTCAGCATTGCACCAGCAGCTCACAAGAGCTGCTGGTGCAACGCCGCCCCCTGCAGACTCCCGGCCAATAGGCCGCCAGCAGGGGGGTGTCATTCAACCCGATCGTATGCGATCGGGTTGTTTTCCGGTGATGTCTGTCCGCCTGCTCAGAGCAGGCGGACAGGTTATGAAGCAGCGGTCTTTGTGACCTCTGCTTCATAATTGCTGTTTCTGGCGAGCCTGCAGGCTCGCCAGAAACACGGGCATCAAGCTCCATTCGGAGCTTGATAAATATGCCCCAATGTGTTCAGCTAACTCCTCAAAGTTTGTAGCTGCTCCTTCAACAAAGGATAGCAAGAATAGAGGTAAATTTTAATGTTGTGACAATGTAATATGTACTTTCCTGTTCCTTAAGCCATTAGGACTTTAGTTCTACGTCACAAGCTACCTTGCCCAGCACACCCTGTTGATATAGTACCTACCTCCAACCTTCAGCTTTGACAGCGATGACTGCAGCCAGAGGCACAAGGATATGTGTCTTAATATGGTAAGAGCTGATCATTTTTCCTTTACCATATGAAGGCAGATTGCTGATACACACAATGATAATCTGGGGGCGATTTGTTATCCTGCGGATAGTTAGGGATCAGAGAGTGGGAGGGTAATCTCTACATTAAAGCTAAAATTAACCTTAAAAGCTATCCGATTAACCCCTTCACTGCCAGAAATATTAGGGACAAGATTACATATGCTGTGTCACATGCAAAAGCCGTCGACGCCGGTTTTTACGCGGTTTTGGTATCACATATACAGTGCCACATATAAATGTAGCGTGTATATTTTACCTGTCGCCCGCAATTTTTACTCCCATAAGCTAACATAGAACCGCGTCGTAAATTGGTATCACATATTCAGCGCAAGGACTTATGCGGCTAAAATGGAGACATTTTACTTCATTTTCACCTCGTACACATAGGCAGGCACAGCAAGACTTGTGCTGAGTATGTGAGCACTGTAACCCCCTGAAAATAGTAACTAACACCTAACGCATGCACAATATCTATCTACCTGTCAACCGCCAACCCCCACCACGATAACTAATAAACTATATTAACTCCTAATCTGCCAACCCCCACATTGCAAAACATCTAATTAACCTATTAACCCCTAATCCGCCAACCCCCCCACAACGCTATATACCTAATAAACACCTAGATTACAAGTTTTGCGTTACAGTTTTAACACTGAAAAAATGTCAATTTCAGTGTAAAAACGAACACAGCCATTACGAGTCTTGTTGGTATAGCTATACCACAAGCATTTTGGCCTTTTAACGCAACATCAATCCCGCACTCAAAAAATGTACTTGATTTGAATAGCCAATAGAATTTCACTAGCTCTCATCCTATTGGTTGATTTGAATCTCAAATATCAAATCAGCCAATAGGAATGCAAGGGACGCCATTTTGAAAAGGCTCCCTTGCATTGAAGATTCAGTGTACTGCGGCGACCGTATGAAGAGGATGCTCCACTCCAGATGTCTTGAAGGATGGACCCGCTCCGCGCCGCCGGGGTGAAGATAGAAGACGCCCCTGGGATGGATGAGGAATTCTTGCGGCCTGGATGGATGAAGACTCCTCCCCGCCTGGATGACCGGACTTCAGAAACTGTAAGTGGATCGTCGGGGGTTATTGTTAGGTGTTGGCAATGCCCATACAAATGCACTTTCTTTTACAAGATATGACGAGTCCATGGATTTCATCCTTACTTATGGGATAGAGCCTCCTGGTCAGCAGGAGGAGGCAAAGGACACCACAGCAGAGCTGTATATATAGCTCCTCCCTTCCCTCCCACCCCAGTCATTCTCTTTGCCTGTGTTAGTGATAGGTAGAGGTAAAGTGAGGTGTTAGTTTAGAATCTTCAGTCAAGAGTTTATTATTTTTAAAAGTAGTGCCACTGAGTGCTACTTTGTGCTGGGGTGTAGCCAGATCAGTCTCTTCAATTCAAAAAGAGAAGCATTTGGTGGCTTTGGAGCAATAGGAACTGGTGGGATAAAATTGTCACTGTGCCTCCTATACCTGTTTGCTGCCCCAATCTAGATAGCCTGAGCACTTTTAGCTCAGACTGATCTTTGTCCACAGGGCTATGGGAGGGAGAGGACCTCTGAATACCTGCTGGACTGCCATGCTGTCGCTCACAATTCCAGGTAGGTGCTAACTTTATTTTCTCTTGTAAGATGTATCGAATCCACAGATTCATCCATACTTGTGGGATATTCTCCTTCCCAACAGGAAGTCGCAGAGACAGCACCCACAGCAGAGCTGTCTATATAGCTCCTCCCTTAACTCCACCCCCCAGTCATTCTCTCTGCCTGCTTAACTGCTAGGAAGGGCAAAGAGGAGTGTGGTGACAAAAATGTTAGTTTTTATTTTCTCAAGCAAAAGTTTGTTATTTTAAATGGTACAGGTGTGTACTATTTACTCTCTGGCAGAAAAGGGATGATGATTTCTGCAAGGAGGATGATGATCTTAGCATTTTGTAATTAAGATCCATTGCTGTTCTCACAAGGGCTGAAGAGTACAGGAAAACTTCAATTGGGGGAACAGTTTGCAGGCTAAACTGCATTAAGGTATGTTCAGTCTATTTTTTTCTAGACAGACTGTGTTATTTCTAGAAAAGGCTGGCAATATCCCCATGAGGGACTTTAAGGGGTCTTTGTGCCTTGTTTAAGGGTTATTAACCCACAAGTCTAATTTAAGAAACACTCTGTGGTGTTTTTTAGGCCCCATAACTTCGAGTGAGGTGGGAGGGGCCTATTTTCAGTTGCACAGTTTACCTCAGAAGCATCCAGCTACTTCTCCAGAGATTCCTGCTGTATTTGAGGGCTGTAAAGAGGGTTTTCTCTTGCAAGGTGTATCCAGTCCACGGATTCATCCTTTACTTGTGGGATATTCTCATTCCCTACAGGAAGTGGCAAAGAGAGCACACAGCAGAGCTGTCCATATAGCTCCCCCTCTAGCTCCACCCCCCAGTCATTCTCTTTGCCGGCTCTAAGCACTAGGGTCTCTCTACGGGAGGGTAAAGTGAATGTGGTGTTAGATTTGTAGTTTTATATCTTCAATCAAGAGTTTTGTTATTTTTAAATGGTACCGGTTAGTACTATTTACTCTCTAGCAGAAAAGTGATGAAGAATTCTGCTGAGAGGAAAATGATTTTAGCATGTTGTAACTAAAATCCACTGCTGCTCCCACACAGGACTGAGGAGTACCAGAAAACTTCAGTTGGGGGGAACAGTTTGCAGGCTTGACTGCAATGAGGTATGTTCAGTCATTTATTTCTAGACAAGACTGAGATAATGCTAGAAGACTGACAAGATCCCCATGTGGGGAGGGTAAGCTATGTTCTGAGACTTAGTATAGAATTGAATGCTTACATAACAGGGCTAATTAGGCTGGTTGACACTAAGGCAGGGCAATCAATTATTTATTAAGAAATACTCGTTGGAGACACCTTTTTAAGCACTTTGGAGTGTTTTACTGGGGTTATTATCCACATGGCATAAATTTAGTCACTTAGAAGTGATTTTTGTAGGCCTCACAACTCCGGAGTGGAGTGGGAGGGGCCTAATTTTGCGCCTCAGATGCACACTTAGAATTGAGAACTGCTTCTCATGGAGGGTCCAGCTGCTGATTGAGGCCCTAGAAGAAGCTTTATTTCCCCAAAACTGATCCCTTTTATTTATTAAAGGCACAGTAACGTTTTCTCAAATTGTGCTTTTTATTTGATTAAAGTGTTTTCCAAGCCTGCTTGTGTATGCTACTAGTCTGTTAAACATGTCTGACACTAAGGAAAATCCTTGTTCAATGTGTTTAGAAGCCATGGTGGAACCCCCTCTCAGAATGTGTCCCAATTGCACTAATATGTCTATACACTTTAAAGATCATATTGTTGCACTTAAAAGTGTGGCCCTAGATGATTCTCAGACTGAAGGTAAGGAGGATAGTCCGCCTACCTCTCCCCATGTGTCACAACCAGTTACGCCCGCTCAAGCGATGTCTAATACTTCTAGTGCGTCTGCCCCTATTACATTGCAACAACTAGCGACAGTCATGGATAATTCCCTTGCAGCCTTTCTATCCAAACTGCCAGTTTTTCCTGCAAAGCGCGATAGCTCTGTTTTAAGAACAGATTATGAGCAGTCTGAAGCTTTGGTAGCCCTATCTGATGTACCCTCACAACACTCCGAAGTGGGGGTGAGGGATTTGATGTCTGAGGGAGAAATTTCCGACTCAGGAAAGGTTTCTCATCAGGCAGAGTCAGATTCATTAGCATTTAAATTTAAACTGGAACACCTCCGCGTATTGCTCAGGGAGGTATTAGCCACTCTGGATGATTGTGACCCTATGGTGGTCCCAGAGAAATTGTGTAAAATGGACAAGTACCTAGAGGTCCCTGTATACACTGATGCGTTTCCGATCCCTAAAAGGGTTGCAGATATTGTTACTAGGGAGTGGGACAGACCAGGTGTCCCTTTTGTTCCCCCCCCCCCTATTTTTAAGAAAATGTTCCCCATAACTGACCCCAGGCGGGACTCGTGGCAGACCCTCCCTAAGGTAGAGGGGGCTGTTTCTTCACTTGCTAAGCGCACAACCATACCAATTGAAGACAGTTGTGCTTTTAAAGATCCTATGGATAAAAAATTAGAAGGTTTACTTAAGAAAATTTTTGTTCAACAAGGTTTCCTTCTCCAACCTATTGCCTGCATTATTCCTGTAACTACTGCAGCGGCTTTCTGGTTTGAGGCGCTGGAGGAGTCGCTCCAGATGGAGACCTCATATGGCGAAATTATGGATAGAATTAAGGCTCTAAAGCTAGCTAATTCTTTTATCACAGACGCCGCCTTGCAATTAGCTAAGTTAGCGGCACAAAATTCAGGTTTCGCCATTATGGCACGCAGAGCGCTTTGGCTCAAGTCATGGTCGGCCGATGTGTCGTCAAAATCCAAATTATTAAATATCCCTTTCAAGGGAAAGACCCTTTTCGGGCCAGAATTGAAAGAGATTATTTCAGAAATCACCGGGGGAAAGTGCCATGCTCTCCCTCAGGACAAGCCCTTTAAGGCTAGAAACAAAGCTAATTTTCTTTCCTTTCGTAACTTCAGGAGCGGTCCGGCTTCAGCCTCTACAGCTGCAAAGCAAGAGGGTAACGCTTCACAGCCCAAGGCAACCTGGAAGCCTTACCAGGGCTGGAACAAGGGTAAACAGGCCAAAAAGCCTGCAGCTGCTACCAAGACGGCATGAAGGGGTAGCCCCCGATCCGGGACCGGATCTAGTAGGGGGCAGACTCTCTCTCTTCGCTCAGGCCTGGGCAAGTGATGTTCACGATCCCTGGGCATTAGAGATTGTTTCCCAGGGATATCTTCTAGAATTCAAGGACTCCCCTCCAAGGGGAAGGTTCCACATTTCTCGTCTGTCTACAGACCAGACAAAGAAAGAGGCGTTCTTACGCTGTGTAGAAGATCTAAATACGATGGGAGTGATATACCCAGTTGTTTCTAACAAGAATATTAACCAAGAAATAGATGTTCCTTCTCTGTGTCCTAATCCTTCTTCGAAGAAGGAACGTCTGTTACACAATCTTGATGTAGTTTGTGCTTTAAAGTTCTAGTTACAAGCAACTAAGGATTTCAGACAAACATCTTCCTTGTTTGTTATCTATTCTGGTAAGAGGAGAGGTCAGAAAGTGACTGCTACCTCTCTTTCCTTTTGGCTGAAAAGCATCATCCGTTTGGCCTATGAGACTGCTGGCCAGCAGCCTCCTGAAAGAATTACTGCTCATTCTAACAGAGCAGTGGATTCCACATGGGCTTTCAAGAATGAGGCTTCTGTTGAACAGATTTGTAAGGCAGCGACTTGGTCTTCACTGCATACTTTTGCCAAATTTTACAAATTCGATACTTTTGCTTCTTCGGAGGCTATTTTTGGGAGAAAGGTTTTGCAAGCAGTGTGGTGCCTTCCGTTTAAGGTACCTGTCTTGTTCCCTCCCTTCATCCGTGTCCTAAAGCTTTGGTATTAGTATCCCACAAGTAAAGGATGAATCCGTGGACTGGATACACCTTGCAAGAGAAAACAGAATTTATGCTTACCTGATAAATTACTTTCTCTTGCGGTGTATCCAGTCCACTGCCCGCCCTGGCATTTAAGTCAGGTAAAAATTTTTTTATTTATACTACAGTCACCACTGCACCCTATGGTTTCTCCTTTTTCGAATGACTGGGGGGTGGAGCTAGAGGGGGAGCTATATGGACAGCTCTGCTGTGTGCTCTCTTTGCCACTTCCTGTAGGGAATGAGAATATCCCACAAGTAAAGGATGAATCCGTGGACTGGATACACCGCAAGAGAAAGTAATTTATCAGGTAAGCATTTTTATCAGGTAAGTTTTTTCCCCACAAATCGT
The DNA here is from genome assembly GCF_027579735.1 of Bombina bombina. Lineage (NCBI taxonomy): Eukaryota > Metazoa > Chordata > Amphibia > Anura > Bombinatoridae > Bombina > Bombina bombina. Next base: position 2,123,508 of record NC_069507.1, on the reverse strand, counting down.
TCCTAAAGGGCAGGTAGGCGCCACAGCAGAGCTGTGGCAAGGTGCTGAACGTTTTACCGGTTTTGAAGTTTTTTCAATCCGGTTTTTACATTAAGGGGTTAATTGTTTATTTGCATAGTGGTGCAAAGTTACTAAGGCTTTATAATGCTACTGTAAAAATTTTGTTGTGTTTACTGCTTTTTTACACTGTTTTGCAGAGTTTGTGCAGCTTTTTTTCTCTTAAAGGCACAGTACCGTTTTTGTTTAAAGTGTTATTTACTTTGATTAAAGTGTTTTCCAAGCTTGCTTGTTACATTACTACCCTGTTTAACATGTCTGACACCAGGAGCCCCCTCTTAGAATGTGTCCCACTTGCACTGATATGTCTATAAATTATAAAGAGCATATTTTAGCACTTAAAAATATTGCAATAGATGATTCTCAGTTAGAAGGAAATGAGGGTTTAGCATCTAGCTCTCCCCAAGTGTGCACAAGTGACGCCAAGTACCTCTAGTGCGTCTTATTCATTTACTTTACAAGACATGGCCACAGTTATGAATAAAACCCTTACAGAGGTTTTCTCTAAACTGCCTGGTTTACAAGGAAAGCGTGACAGCTCTGGGTTAAGAACAAATGCTGAGCCATCTGACGCTTTAGTAGCCGTATCCGATATACCCTCACAATGTCCTGAAGTAGGGGTAAGGGATTTGTTATCTGAGGGAGAGATTTCTGATTCAGGAAAGACGCTCCCTCAGACAGATTCTGATATGACGGCCTTTAAATTTAAGCTTGAGATTAGGGCGGGGCTAACTTTTGAACTGAGAGGCTGTGCTTGTCGAGAGCTCCCAAACTTTAGCTAATTTTCTCGATCATATTTAAACTTTTTTGCTCCCAAAGTTATCAAAACTATTGGCTAATAGTCCCACAACTATTCGTGGTGAGAAAAAGTGGAGAAGGAAGGAAAATCGGTACGACCGGAGGCTCCTGACGAAGCAGTTAGCTCAGGCTAGCCGCCCCACATCAGGCTACATCTTAAGGAGGACGTGAGTGAACAAAGGCTTATCTCCACTTCTTTGCGAGGCCACCTACCCCCTTTCGGCTGTTAGAAGACACCACTCCGGAGGGCCGGGGCTCCGCTCCGGAGGACTGCGGTGGCGATCTGGGGGAGGTGGAGAGAGGTGGAGGATAGAGACTGAGACCTCAGCTTAGATTAGGGGGTAAAGGCTCCACACGACCAGACCACACTCCAGCGGAGTAATATTCCCCAGCAAAAAAAAGACCGGCACACATTGGTCTCTCTACCGGACACCTTTTACAGACTGGGGGAGGTTTCTTGCTCTGGAGCCAGATTAGTCCTGCTGTGGCGCGAAAATCCGCCATTTTACCTGCGGCCTATATCGGCCTCCAACCCCACCGGATCCAGCAGGCAGAAAGAAGAACCGTCAAGACCTACACAGGTACAAAAACGTCCGCAGACACGGGTGGTAAGAGTTTCCATTTAATTCTCCCCAGCCCACACAGCACAATAACTTAGAATACGGTCCCCCATAACTGTGCCTTCTAACACCACGCTGAACCTGCTACAGAGAGCAGTCTGATCCGGTCCGGTTGTCCCTAGACTCAGCTAAGCCAGAAACAGTTATATATCAAAAGATTTGGAGACTTCTAACATAATGGACAGTAACAGCATTTAAAACAACTCTACTCCAAACTCTTGCAGCAAGAAGTGACTGCCAATTAAAGAAACTACTCTGAGATAGAGCAGGCACATCAAAGATAGACTGGCAAATTTGTATTACACCCATCTGAGCAGATGCATTTACAGTACACAGCCTGATGTGATCTTTATGCACACTTGTCAGCTCTATCTCCTAATCCACATACTGCAACTATCACTCAACTCTTAGCCAATGCTACTTTATTAGAAGCCTCACTCTAACAGTTTAACCCCTGAGCAGTCCATTTAACTAAAGCCATCCATTATTTTATCTTACCTACTCTCTCTGGGTCCACTACCTTTTTACACAATGAAAAACAAAACACAAACAGTCAAGGAGTGCTTGTCTAAGTCTCAGCTTAAGCAGAAGCAGCTGAACAGAGACACCCCCACACAAGGAGAAACTCCAAATTCGAGTATGGCTGAGCTGTCAGAGTCTCTTCCCTCTGACATACAAAACAAGGAGTTACTCTCTCAAATCAAAACTCTATTCCAAGAAGAACTGAAGTCGGCGTTGTCTGACTTACGCCAGGATATTAAGGAAATTGGTACTCGCACTGCAGAATTGGAGGAAAGAACAGATGTACTCGCGGAAGAAATTCCACATATACATTAAAATATCTCAGACCATGCAGAATATATACACAGATTAGAGGAGCAAATCGAAGATCTCGAGAACAGATCTCGCAGATCCAATCTACGTATATGAAATTTGCCAGAATCTTACAAAAATTTGAATGAATCTATGACTTTACTGTTCCACCAATTAGTCCCAGAGATAGAATTAGATAAACTCCTGATGGACAGGGTACATAGAGCCCTCACACCAAACCTCAACAGTCCACTACAAGAGACATTGTCCTTAAACTTCACTACTTCCACATTAAAAAACTCATCCTTAAAGCGGCTAGACAACAACCAACGATTAATTTTGAGGGCCATGCAATTCAAATATTTGCAGATGTTGCTCCAATCACACTAAGGAAGAGGAGAGATCTTAAACCTATCACAATGGCCCTCACAAAAGCCCAGATAAAATACAGGTGGAACTCCCCCTTCAAGATGGCTTTTACACACGCTAATGTTAACTACACCTGCTCCAACCTGGATGAAGGCTCTTCTATTTTACGTCGCTTGGGGATACCATTTGAGTCTCCTCAAACTTCCTCCAATAAGATACCCCAGAGAAAATCAATACAAAAAGAATGGACTCCTGTTGGTCATCCTAAAAAACAAAGAAAATTAAAGAACACCTCAAACAACCATTCGGATTCAGAGTCACTTCCGGAAGAAAAGTTCCCACCAACTTGAAGAAACAATCAGATCCAGAGGAGTATCTTGGTTGAACTGCTTTGGTTTAATGGTGGAAGACCTGTGGTAGTCAGGTTCTCCAAATTTACAGTGGTCTACCCGTTTCATTTAATATGACTTTTGTTTTCTTAGAAACGTTTAGTTAAATTTTAATATGTTTGTATGTTTGGGTTAGGCCTCACTTTTGCCTAACTCAGGGGTTGACATAGTTATAGCTGTGATAGCTGGTACTGTTAAAGTTATTGTTATGAATAATAATATTTCTACAACTGTTATCTCTGCATCAAATCCATCCCCTCCCCTCCTTATTTTCCCTGTATCAGATTAAAATGTAGAAAGGTTCACCCAAACCATACTCATCCTCCCTTCCCCTCCCCTCTTTTCCCTTTCCCCTCACTTTCCCTTACCCTATCCCAACCTCCCTTCCCACTCCCTTCCAATATTACCCTTTCTCCCCCCCCCCCCACCTATTCTCACTGTCATACGGGATGTAGTCCCGGAGCTAATAATATATTACAGATAACGGGGTGTCCTCCCAATACTCATTTATCCCCTCCCACCTTCCCCTTATCATATCCCCTACTAATTTATGATTAGGAGATACTGCTATAAATGTTCTTAAAGGGTCCAGTACCCTCTACTTCAGTACCCTCTACTTCAGAATATTAAATTTAAAGCTAATTCGCTTAGAATTATTTATGTACTATTTTTTCAGGCATGCTATAAGTTAACCGTGATCAATCCTCTTGTACCATCTTTTATAACACATAATACTTCTTGTTACACAGATGGCTCAGATGTTTCAGATACCCTTTCTTGGCGAGGGTCTTTGCCCTCTCACCCTGGCAATCTTATTTTGGTTCTCCTCTGGTTCGAGGTAAGTCCCGGCTCTCTCCTAGTGATACCCACCCCTACCAATCTGTCAGACTTATTCCATACATGTGTCACATATAGAGGTCCAGTTGATAATGTTACCTTTACGTTTTTCAAATGTCTATAAAGCTCCTCTCACATAATGTTAGGGGACTCAATTCGGATATCAAAAGGAAGAAGGCTATCACTACTTATAAGTCACTACATGCCCATATAGTCATGTTACAAGAAACCCATTTTACTAGGGATTCTACTCCAAAGTACTGGGACAAATCATATCCAATAAAATATCACGCTATTAGTAGGAAAAAGAAATGTGGGGTTACTATACTGTTACATTCCTCCTTAAATTTCAAAGAGGAGGAAGTTATTAGAGACAGAGAAGGAAGATTTTTATTAATTAAGGGCTTAATCCAAAACACTCCAATACTTATTGTTAATGTTTATGCCCCCAACGAACACCAGACACCCTTCCTGACAAAATTGAGTAAGTTATTGACTAAATGGAAAAGACATAAGATCATAATAGGAGGTGACTTCAATTTATCACTCGACCAGACCTTAGATAGGACTACAAATAGGGGACTACAGAGTAGGCCTTCCCACTCACCCATTAATATCCTGAGAGATTTTGCTCTAGATCACAATTTGATCGACAGTTGGAGATCCTTAAACGAAAGGGTCAGAGATCACACTTATTTCTCTCCAATGCATCACACTCAATCTAGACTAGACTAGACTATATATTTATTAGTCAGATTCTGGTCCCTCTGTTACTGTCTGCAAAAATTCTAAATTGTCCTTGGTCAGACCACTCTATGGTGGAAGTGACCATCTCTGGAGTCCTAAACCCCAACAGAACTAAATCGTGGTCCCTTAATGCTAATCTTTTACAAGACGCCTTAATCTTACAAACAATTAGGGAACACATAGTAGATTTTATTAGACTTAATTTGGGTAGTACTTCCAATCCAACATATGTCTGGGGGGCACTTAAAGCCTACATTAAGAGGTAGTTTGATTTCTGAATCGAGCAAACGAAACAAACGGCATAAAGCTAAATTGACACAGTTACAGGCTGAAGCCAATACACTACGGACTCAGACCACAGACAACCCCAGCAGGAAAAAAAGAATGAAACTGAAAGCTATAAATGATGAGATAAACAAACTAATGAATAAAGAGGCAGTTAGATCCATAAAACAAATAGATACTCACTACTATATTCACGGGAATAAGCCAGACAAAATGCTAGCTAATAAACTTAAAGAAATAACCAGAAGTACTACAGTTCCACAACTCCTACTACCAGATAATAAAAACACTAACGATCCCCTTCAAATTGCCAACACTTTTGCCGACTTCTATCATAATCTCTATAATCTCTCCACACACCAAGACGCAACTGACAGAACCAAAGACATAAATACATTCCTGAATTCAAACCCACTCCCGACAATCACTGAGGCTGAACGCTCCAGTTTAAACGCCCCCATATCGCCGATGGAAATTAAACACACCATAAAGAATATAAAAAGCTCTAAAACACCTGGTCCGGATGGATACTCTGGCATTTTCTATAAAACATTCTTAGATGAAATAGCTCCCCTGCTTTCTCAGATGTATAACTCTATCATGCAAGTAAAAGAAATCCCCAAAGAAATGCTCATGGCCAGAATAGCAGTGATCCCGAAGCCAGGAAAGAATGTACAGTATTGTCAAAACTATAGACCCATCTCTCTGATAAATCAAAATGTTAAAATCCTCACAAAAATTTTGGCTAATAGACTTAACCCTATTCTTGAGAGATTAATCCATCCGGATCAGGTAGGGTTTATTAGAAATAGGGAGGCCCCAGACAATACACGGAAAATTATCGATCTGATTAACAAGGCTATGATTGAAAAAACGCCTTCTCTGTTCCTCTCCTTGGATGCAGAGAAGGCGTTTGATAGAATCAGTTGGAATTACATGTTTGCGGTTCTAAAAAAAACAGGTATCACGTGAGCCTTTTATGATGCCCTCACTATGTTATACTCCCAACCCTCAGCCTTTGTCAAACTATCAGGTTACCAATCCAAGATTATACAGATTAGGAACGGGAAGAGACAAGGATGCCCCTTATCCCCATTATTATTTGCCCTTTGTATTGAGCCATTGGCTATTAAAATCAGGAATGACCCCAACATCTCTGGCCTTCGAATAGGGACCAACGAATATAAAATCTCGCTTTTTGCGGATGATATCATATTATCTTTGACCAAACCCCTTCTCTCTCTCCCTCCTTTATATGCGATGCTCCAACATTATAGGACTCTGTCGGGTTATAAAATAAATGGGGACAAATGTGAAGCACTTAGCATTAATTTACCCCAACACACCAAAAAGCTACTGGAAATCAATTTTTCTTTCACCTGGGCACTCAAAAAACTTAAATATCTTGGAATATATCTTACTGCTGACATCTATTCTCTATACCAAGCAAATTATCTTCCAATGTTCACACATATTAGGAACTTAATCGCAAAATGGTTAAAATTTAAAATTTCCTTTAAAAATTTTTTTTAAAATTTAAAATTTTCCCTACCGATCTCTATCCCTACAGGAGAGCTTAACGCTCTACAGAGAGATATCCTGAGCTTTGTTTGGCAGGGAAAGCGTCCCAGAATAAATAAAAAAAATTATGAGTTTGCATCGTAAGGAGGGGGGACTGGGTCTCCCACATTTGACATCCTACTATTATTCAGCACGCATGGCCCAACTAACACATTGGTTTCATACTACACAACAACCTTTATGGACTCAAATAGAATCACAGATCGCTAATACGGACCAGATTTCTAGGCTGTTATGGACCCCCAAAAAATATAATCACCCCTCATTATACAAATATGTAGCGATATCCCACACGATCTTCCTATGGAATAAATTAATTACTAAATATCCCTTAATTCAGGATAAATCAAAATTAATACCTTTGGTTTTGCCACAAATCACAATAGACTCACATATACAAAAAAAATGGGCTAATAAAGGACTGTATAGAATTGCAGACGTTTACATTGAAGGAGATTTCCTCTCATACGAACAATATAGAGAAATTGATCCTTCTGACAAAAATATTTGGTACCATTACTTACAATTAAAATCCAGAACTAGGGAATTAACGGACCTCTCTAAACTGCCATTAAGCACAACTTTTGAATCACTATGTTTAACCAAAGAACCGACCCATGGCTCAATTTCAACACTGTACCCGATATTTAACAACCAATATAAGGAGACTAAGCCCCCCATAATATTGAAATGGGAACAGGACTTAGACAAGACCTGGTCTCTAGAGACATGGAAGTCTAACTTAGCCAAGGGTACCTCCTTTTCACAGAATGCCATCCTAAAAGAGAACTACCTCAAGGTAGCGTTCAAATAGTATATTTATCCAACCAGATTTGGAAATTCGGTGGGACCCTCTCAGAACCCCTGTTACAGAGGATGTAACGAGAGGGGGACGTACATTCACATGTGGTGGGAGTGCGGCAGAACGAAAGAAATTTGGGAAAAAACTTCAGAGCTTCTCAGCCTAATATTCCATAAACACATTACACTATTCCCCGAGCAAGCTCTATTACATTTCCCGATCCCTAACATCCTAAAACAACACCAAAAATTAGTTATGACACTATGTACAATAGTTAGGATCAGTATTGTGCAGTGCTGGAAATCCACACCCCCAAGTTTCTCTTTTATCGAAAAAAAAAATAATCCACCATTATGAGATGGCTAGTTTAGCAGCAGAAAACCTAAATATGAAAGATGAGTTCATTTGTCAGTGGGAACCTTTCATTATGTACCATGAAGCCAATAAAAGAAGAGTTACTGAAACTTCGTAGAGGAAGTCTTGGTTGTTTATTGAGGGATAGATGGAGAGAGCCGGGACCGATTGCTGATTGCCAATTAACCATCACCTTTACCATTTAGAGGATACATATCTTTATTTTTGTTTAATTAATGCCTATGATCTTGTTACTTTAAGTGTACACTACTGAAATTTTACTAACTGTATTGTTGGTTTGATTATTCATACCTATAATTGTTACGAAAACTTAATAAAATATTTTCAAAATAAATTTAAGCTTAAACACCTCCGCTTATTGCTCAAGGAGGTATTAGCTACTATAGACGATTGTGACCCTATAATGGTCCCAGAGAAATTGTGTAAAATGGACAGATACTTAGAGGTTCCTGTTTACACTGATGTTTTTCCAGTCCCTAAGAGGATTGTGACTTTTGTTACTAAGGAGTGGGATAGACCAGGTATTCCGTTCGCTCCCCCTCCTGTTTTTAAGAAAATGTTTCCCATATCTGACACCATACAGGACTCGTGGCAGACTGTTCCTAAGGTGGAGGGAGCTATTTCTACTCTTGCTAAGCGTACAACTATACCTATCGAAGACAGTTGTGCTTTCATAGATCCTATGGATAAAAAATTAGAGGGTCTCCTAAAGAAAATTTTTGTTCATCAAGGTTTTCTTCTCCAACCTATTGCATGCATTGTTCCTGTAACTACTGCAGCTGCTTTCTGGTTTGAGGCTCTAGAAGAGGCTCTTCAGGTGGAGACTCCATTAGAGGATATTATGGATAGAATTAAGGCCCTTAAGTTGGCTAATTCTTTCATTACAGATGCCGCTTTCCAAATGGCTAAATTAGCGGCAAAGAATTCAGGTTTTGCCATTTTAGCACGCAGGGCGTTATGGCTTAAGTCCTGGTCTGCTGATGTGTCATCAAAATCTAAACTTTTGAACATTCCTTTCAAAGGAAAGACCCTATTCGGGCCTGCGCTGAAAGAAATTATTTCAGACATCACTGGAGGGAAAGGCCATGCCCTCCCTCAGGATAAAACAAATAAGATGAGGACCAAACAAAATAATTTTCGTTCCTTTCGGAACTTCAAGGGTGGTCCCGCTTCAGCTTCCCCTGCAGCAAAGCAAGAGGGGAATTCTGTCCAATCCAAATCAGTCTGGAGACCTAACCAGGCTTTGAACAAAGGTAAACAGGCCAAGAAGCCTGCTGCTGCCTCTAAGACAGCATGAAGGGGTAGCCCCCAATCCGGGACCGGATCTAGTAGGGGGCAGACTCTCTCTCTCTCTCTCTGCTCAGGCTTGGGCAAGAGATGTTCACGATTCCTGGGCTTTAGAAATTGTGTCCCAAGGATATCTTCTGGACTTCAAAGACTCAAGGGGGAGATTTCACATTTCTCAATTGTCTGCAAACCAGACAAAGAGAGAGGCATTCTTACGCTGTGTAGAAGTCCTACATACCATGGGAGTGATCCGCCCAGTTCCAAGAGCGGAACAAGGGCTAGGTTTTTACTCCAACCTGTTTGTGGTTCCCAAAAAAAGAGGGAACTTTCAGACCAATCTTGGATCTCAAAATTCTAAAAAAATTCCTCATAGTACCATCTTTCAGGATGGAGACTATTCGGACTATTCTTCCTCTGATCCAGGAGGGTCAATATATGACTACCGTGGATTTAAAGGATGCATATCTACACATCCCTATTCACAGAGATCATCATCAATTCCTCAGATTCGCCTTCTGAACAGGCATTACCATTTTGTGGCCCTTCCCTTCGGGTTGGCCACGGCTCCCAGAATTTTCACAAAGGTGCTAGGGTTCCTTTTGGCGGTTCTAATACCACGGGGTATAGCAGTGGCGCCTTATCTAGACGACATCTTAATTCAGTTGTCGACTTTCCAGCTAGCCAATCTCACACGAACATCTTGTTGGCTTTTATGAGATCTCACGGGTGGAAGGTGAACATAAAAAAGAGTTCTCTCGTCCCACTCACAAGAGTTTCCTTCCTAGGGACTCTGATAGACTCAGTAGAAATGAAAATATTTCTGACGGAGGTCGGAATATCAAAACTTTTAATCACTTGCCGAGCTCTTCATTCCATTCCTCGGCCATCAGTGGCTCAGTGTATGGAGGTAATCGGACTCATGGTAGCGGCAATGGACATAGTTCTTTATGCCCGCCTACACCTCAGACCACTGCAACTATGCATGCTCAAACAGTGGAATGGGGATTATGCAGATTTATCTCCTCAACTGCATCTGGACCAGAGATTCTCTTCTCTGGTGGTTGTCTCAGGACCACCTGTCTCAGGGAATGTGTTTCCGTAGGCCAGAGTGGCTCATAGTAATGACAGATGCCAGCCTGCTAGGCTGGGGTGCAGTCTGGAAATCCCTGAAAGCACAGGGCTTATGGTCTCGGGAGGAATCTCTCCTCCCGATAAACATTCTAGAACTGAGAGCGATATTCAATGCACTTCAGGCATGGCCTCAGCTAGCTGCGGCCAAATTCATAAGATTTCAGTCAGACAACATCACGACTGTAGCCTATATCAATCATCAAGGAGGAACAAGGAGTTCTCTAGCGATGATGGAGGTAAACAAAATAATCCGATGGGCGGAGGATCACTCTTGCCATCTCTCAGCAATCCATATCCCAGGGGTAGAGAACTGGGAGGCGGATTTCATAAGTCGTCAGACTTTTCATCCGGGGGAGTGGGAGCTCCATCCGGAGGTATTTGCCCAGCTTACTCAGCTATGGGGCACACCAGAATTGGATCTGATGGCGTCCCGACAGAACGCCAAACTTCCTCGTTACAGGTCCAGGTCCCGTGATCCCCAGGCGGTACTGATAGATGCTTTAGCAGTGCCCTGGTCCTTCAATCTGGCTTATGTATTTCCACCGTTTCCTCTCCTCCCACGTCTGGTTGCCACAATCAAGCAGGAGAGAGCTTCAGTGATTCTGATAGCGCCTGCGTGGCTACGCAGGACTTGGTATGCAGACCTGGTGGACATGTCATCTGTTCCACCATGGACTCTGCCAATGAGGCAGGACCTTCTAATCCAAGGTCCATTCATGCATCCAAATCTAATTTCTCTGCGTCTGACTGCTTGGAGATTGAACGCCTGATTCTATCAAAGCGTGGTTTCTCTGAGTCGGTCATTGATGCCCTGATTCAGGCTAGAAAGCCTGTTACCAGGAAAATCTATCATAAGATTTGGCGCAAATATCTTTGTTGGTGTGAATCCAAGGGTTACTCGTGGAGTAAGATTTGGATTCCTAGAATGTTGTCCTTTCTCCAAGAAGGATTGGAGAAAGGATTATCAGCTAGTTCCTTAAAGGGACAAATATCTGCAGATGTTCCAGACGTTCAAGCATTTAGTCAGGCCTTGGTCAGGATCAAGCCTGTATTTAAACCTGTTGCTCCGCCATGGAGCCTAAACGTGGTTCTTAAAGTTCTTCAAGGGGTTCCGTTTGAACCTATGCATTCCATAGATATTAAGCTTCTATCTTGGAAAGTTTTGTTTTTAGTAGCTATCTCTTCGGCTCGAAGAATTTCTGAGTTATCTGCTTTACAGTGTGACTCGCCTTATCTTGTTTTCCATGCAGATAAGGTGGGTTTACGTACCAAACCTGGATTCCTTCCTAAGGTTGTTTCTAATAGGAATATCAATCAGGAAATTGTTGTTCCTTCGCTGTGTCCTAATCCTTCTTCAAAGAAGGAACGTCTGTTGCACAATCTTGATGTGGTTCGTGCTTTAAAGTTCTACTTACAAGCAACCAAATATTTCTTTCAAACATCTTCATTGTTTGTTGTCTATTCTGGTAAGCGGAGAGGTCAAAAGGCTGCGGCTACCTCTCTTTCTTTTTGGCTGAAAAGCATCATCCGTATGGCTTATGAGACTGCTGGCCAGCAGCCTCCTGAAAGAATTACTACTTATTCTACTAGAGCAGTGGCTTCCACATGGGCTTTTAAAAATGAGGCTTCTGTTGAACAGATTTGTAATGCGGCGACTTGGTCTTCGCTTCATACTTTTTTCAAATTTTACAAATTCGATACTTTTGCTTCTTCGGAGGCTATTTCTGGGATAAAGGTTCTACAAGCAGTGGTGCCTTCCATTTAAGGTACCTGTCTTGTCCCTCCCTTCATCCGTGTCCTAAAGCTTTGGTATTGGTATCCCACAAGTATGGATGAATCCGTGGACTCGATACATCTTACAAGAGAAAACAGAATTTATGCTTACCTGATAAATTTCTTTCTCTTGTGATGTATCGAGTCCACGGCCCGCCCTGTCTATTTAAGACAGGTAGTATATTTTTCTTTAAAAAACTTCAGTCACCACTGCACCCTATAGTTTCTCCTTTTTCTTCCTAGCCTTCGGTCGAATGACTGGGGGTGGAGCTAAGGGAGGAGCTATATAGACAGCTCTGCTGTGTGTGCTCTATCTGCCTCTTCCTGTTGAGATGGAGAATATCCCACAAGTATGGATGAATCCGTGGACTCGATATATCACAAGAGAAAGAAATTTATCAGGTAAGCATAAATTCTGTTTTTTCTGGGGACACATCCTTTCAGATTAAAGTAAGCACTATATTGCATGCACACATATCAAGAGCTGTGTTACGAAAGGGCTCTTATTGTGCTGAGACTGTGTTCTCTTCTTGGGAGAGTTCTGTTTTAACGGCTGAGAAACGGACACCTTTCTTGTACTGCTCTAACAAAGTGTTTTGATACAGTCAGTCCGGATAAATGTCTAGGTTTATTCTGTGGGGTTTACAGAGTGTGTGTTCTGGCATAGTTGCTAACGTTGTTCTGCCCAAATACAAGTTTAATATTATATGGAGCGGTTACATGTTAAGTGGCAAATGTAAAGACTCCATTTTTTACTTTAGTATTGCCCGGGAGTTTAAGCACCGCACGCCCACGATGGGCGGATCCTTGGTGCATGGATCTTTCTGACGGTTCCATTTTTCTCAGTCCGGGAATTGCAGTTATCACGCCCACGATGGGCGGAGCAAGGCTACGCTTGTTGCACTAGAGTTTGCGCGCCTTTTCTAATGTCAGTCCAGGTTAACGTTGTGACCAGGGCCGCCACTAGAAATTTTGGGGCCCCTGACTTAACCATTGATCAGGGCCCCCCCTTACTTTGACATGTGCAATTTTTGACCAAGTGACTAAAACGTATATGCACTTTATTCTTAAGTGTCTATTTAAACTTAAAATGTTATAAAGGTAGTAACATACAAACACACAGACACACTCATACACTGAAACACACACACACACTCACACATAAGGATTCACATATAGACACTAGCAGACACGCAAAGAAACACACACAGACACCCAAACAGAAACTCAGCACTTGTTTACATTGACCTGACAAGTAATGAGGTAAATTACAGTTTTGTAAAAAAAAAAAAGAGATTTAGAAAACAAAATATGGAGTTCTGATTATCTTTTTTTTTTTTTATAAAGGAAGATGCCAACTAAATGATGACAACAGCATGTTAAATGGTAGATTGGTGACTTCCGGAAAGGTCTCATTAGTCTCAAAGTTTGTAGAAAGATGTGAATAATCAGTAGTAAGGTCAAAATGTCCTAAAAAGGAACAGACAATGGACATACACACACATAACAAACTCAAACTTGCACATACACCCAAGGAAACACTGACAGAGACAGCCTCAGAAAACACACAAAGACATACATACACACACACCCACAGAAAACACACAAAGACGTACACACACATAGAGACAACCAAATAAAACACAGAAAGACATACATACACACACACACACACACACACTCACTGAGACACGCACAGAAAACACACACCCTCACACAGACATCCACAGAAAACACAGACATACATACATACACACACACACCCTCAGAGACATCCACAGAAAACAGACATACACACCCACCCTCACAGAGGCATCCAGAAAAAATACACAAAGACAAACATACACACACCCTCACATAGACACCCATAGAAAAAGCGCAAAGACATATGCAAACACCCTCACAGACATCCACAGAAAATTCACAAAGACATACACACCCACCCTCACAGAGAGACCCACAGAAAAAAATACATACACACTCATAGAGACACAAACCAATGCAAAAACACATAAACACAGACACCCACAGAAACACTCACAGGAGGAAACATTTATGCACCTTGCATCCCCTAAATAAACAGTGTGTGACATGCATGATAAAAAAAAGTTGCAGAAATTAAGAGATCACTTTTTAAAGAATCATATTTGTAAATGTGCAAACAAAAATTATTCTGTGAATTCAAAACTGTACATTAATGATCTGGGTAGATGGCTAGATGAAGAAAAGTACTTTTAAAGGTTGACATATGTTTGTTTGATTTTTCCCCATTTTCCCCAACCGAGAGCACCACTTCAAATATAGTGTACAAATGTTCCAATCTGTCAGTTGTACTTATAGTTTTTGAAAATGCTGTACTCTATATGGTCTTGGTGGAACCATAAGCTGTGGTACTCATACCATTAGATCTGGTTAAATGCAGGATTTAGGCTTGTTGGTACGTATTTCAAAATTAAGTCAGCTTTAGTGTAAACTGAACAGTTTTAAGTTAACCTGTCTCATTTCAAACACTGAGCAATCTTAGTCTGAAAGTATAACATGTTATGCAGATGTAAAAATCTTAGATAAAATGCCTACTTGCATCTGGAAAGTTCTTGCATAAAGGGGCAGTAAACTGGAATGATATATATATATATATATATATATTTTTTTTTATTTTATTTATTTTTTTATTAATTAATGCATATCTGCTAAAAGGGCACATACCATTTGTGTATTGAGGAGGAAACATTTCTGCATGGTTTTAAATATAGAATTTCTACAGCATTTTTAAATAATCATAAATACACTACTGCTAAAAAAAAATTTATGGACCCCTGGTCCCACCATACAACTACTACTACACTGAAGTTACAATCCAAAATTGCACAAAGAAATAAAAAACATTTGCTAAGTAAGTCCTACCTCCTCTGCAAATGAAAGTGATCTGCAGTCTGACTCAGGCACACACTGTACAAACAAAGTGCCAAGTCTGTCTCACACTGTGCATAGTGGTTTAGTGCACACTCAGAAATCCTCTCAAATGCTAATACTTTACTACTTGTAATAACATTTCCCATGCTCAATTACCACTCTGCTGTAGTACCCAATGGTGGCTGCCAAAATGGGGCCCCCCTGGCCCATTGGGCCCCTGACAGGAGACACCCCTGTCACCCCCTGATGGCGGCCCTGGTTGTGACTAGCAATGCAGTGCGTTCCCTATGTAGTGAACAAATGTGTGGTGGTTCTCTTGGCTGCGTTAATTCAGCAGCGACTTGTGCGTGTCTATTAAAGATTTGCTGTGCGTTGTCTGCTGTATGTGGTGAGACAGAACTGGGGCAGAGTGGTAAAGGAGCCAGACTTGTTAGCTCCCTTACGTTTGCCATCTAGGAGGACCGACTATAGCAGTTAATATTGTTATGTTAATGCATGTTTTGGTTTCCTATTTAAAGACACAGTACCACCCGATTTTTATTTACACTTCTAGTTGTATTAAAAGCTTTACACCATATGTTTAATTTCTCTACTGTTAGGTTGCAAATGTTGAGGTAGTTTACACATTTAAAGAGACAGCGTTTTTATGGCTTGATTTTGTTCAAGGTATTCTGGATGTTTATATGTTAATTCATCCATTACGTCCTGAAGGGACTAGCATTACACAAGCCTGATGCATTTTAGCTGTTTAAAGTATGTTGCAGCTTTTGTGCTTAAAATGGAAGAAGTGCACATATAGCATAAAGTTATTTGGCCCACATGCGGTGCTCTGCGGTTCCTTACAATTTCTTATGAATAGCGTGCATGAGACATGATTGCTTTAGGGTTTATTGCAATGTCTATTACTAGCAAGGTTCACATGTTACTTGGTTATTTCTGACACAGAAATATGTGAATTTTATGTGACAGTAATGTGTTCTTTTGTGTTAATTATCTTAAAACATTGCTTTTCCTTTTTTCTGATTTTCCCCTTCACAGGATTCCATGCATTGTCTTGGTGGACCTCCAGGACCGTTGCACTCCTCTCTAAAAAAAAAAAAAAAAAAGAAAAGAAAAGAAAACAGCCAGCTGTAGTAGCCTAATGGTTAGCATTGCTGTTTTTTAAAATTTCCCTTCTCCCGCTTTTCAGGGAGATGTATCCTGGATGCTATCAGGGATTATTGGCGGACGGCTCCTAAGGTGATAGGAGCTACTTCCACCTTGGCTAAACAAACTATTATCCCTTTTGGGGGTAGTTGTACCTTCAAGGACCCTAGAGAAATTTGAGGGTCTTCTTAAGAAGTTTTTATGTTCCTCAGTTGTCTTCGCAACTGGCAGCCTGCATTGTCACGGTTACGACGGTGTATGGTGTCCCACAATGGCTTAGTGGTAAACTATGCTTCCTTGAAAGCTGAAGGTTAAGAGTTCAATCCAGCTGTTTCTATGTGCTCTCCATAATGCAAGTCCTACAAATATACTTCTTTGGAGAGATACAGGACAGAATTAAAGCTCTTAAAATGGCTAATTCTTTTGTTTTGGATGCTTCTCTGCAGATTACCAAAGTGGCGACTAAGAGTTCAGGATTTTCCATTTTAGCGCGCAGACCCTTAGGGTTACAATCTTATTCTGTGGACGTGTCATCTAAATCTAAGTTTTTTGACTATTTCTTACTGGGAAGGACCCTGTCTGGGCCTGACCTGTAGGAGATTATTTCTGACATTACGGGAGGTAAGGGTCATTCCCTCCCTCAGGATAGCAAGATCCAATTAAAGGGGTTGACAGAGTAATTTTTGTGTCTTTATAAATTTTACAGGAAACCTTCCTTCCTCTCTTTTAAACAGGAAGGTGTCTATTCGCAAACCATACCCACCTGGAGACTTCGCCTACCTTGGTACAAGGGCCAGTCAGCATGAAGGGCAGACTGTCTTTCTTCTTCCAGGCTGGGATATGGGATGTCTGGATCCCTGAGTTTTAGTGATAAGTATCTCAGGGATACAAGCTGAAATTCGGAAATTCTTCTCACAGAGGAAGGTTGTTTTCATATCTGTTTGTAGTTCCCACAAAAGAGGGAATTTTCAGAGCTATCATAGCTCCTAAGAGCCTAAACAGGTTACTTGGAGTTCCATCTTTCAAGATGGAGTCTATTCGTACCTTTCTTACATTGATCCAGGAGGTCAATTTTTGTCTACCATGGATCTAAAGGATGCACATTTTCATGTCCTTATCCTTAGATGTACAGGCGTCGGTTTACCAACTGACAAGGTCTCATACCGACATTGTTCTGTCTGTTCTAAGGGCTCACGGGTGGAGGTGACTATAGAAAAGAGTTTGTAGTTCCACAGAAAAGGGTTAGTTTCTTTATGAACTCTAATTGACTCTAAATCCATAAAGATCTTTTTGACTAACGTCAGGGAGTTAAAGGTTCGGAATACCTGCCGAATGCTTCAGTCCAATCCTCGGCCGTCAGTGGACCAGTGCGAAATGGAGTGCTCTGAATTAGTATCATGGTTAGAGCAACAACTTAAGACTTTGACAACTCAAGTTTGATTCCCATTACAGGGAAATACATTTGAGGCAATTGGGTTGATGGTAGTGGCTATCATTGCGTTTGTTCGTTTTCATCTCAGACCTCTACAACTGAGCATGCTAAGACGATGAATGGAGATTATGCAAATTTGTCTCCTCAAATAGATCTAGATCAGCAGACAAGGGACCTTTTCCTATGGTGGTTGCTGCTGGATCATCTGTCACAGGGGACATGCTTCCGCAGATCCTCTTGGGTGATAGTGGCAACGGACGCCAGCCTGATAGGATGGGGTGCAGTCTGGAACTCCCTGAAGGCTCAGGGTGGGTGGACTCGGTCGGAGTCTCTACTTCCCATCAATATTCTGGAGTTGAGAGCAATATTCAATGCGCTTCAGGCTTGGCCTCAGTTGGCTTCGGCCAAATTCATCAGATTCCAGTCGGACAACGTCATGACTGTAGCTTACATCAGTCATCAGGGAGGAACAAGGAGTTCCTTAGCGATGACAGAAGTAGCCAAGTTAATTTGGTGGGCGGAGGCTCACTCTTGTTATCTGTCAGTAATCTACATCCCAGGAGTGGACAACTGGGAAGCAGATTTTTTTGAGCAGACCGACGTTTCATCCGAGGGAGTGGGAACTCCATCTGGAGATCTTTGCCACCCTGATTCTCAGATGGGGCAGACCGGAGCTGGATCTTATGGCATCTCGTCAGAATGCCAAGCTCCCGAGATACGGATTCAGGTCCAGGGATCCTCAGGCCGAACTGATAGATGCCTTGGCAGTGCCTTGGTCGTTCAACCTAGCTTATGTGTTTCCGCCATTTGCTCTCCTTCCCCGGGTGATTGCTCGAGTCAAACAGGAGAGGGCTTCAGTGATTCTCATCGCTCCTGCGTGGCCTCGCAGGACTTGGTATGCCGATCTGGTGGACATGTCCTCTCTGCCGCCGTGGAAGCTTCCATTGAGGCAGGACCTTCTCATTCAGGGACCCTTCCATCATCCGAATCTAATTTCTCTGCAGCTGTCTGCTTGAGGATTAAACGCTTGATTTTATCTAAGCGAGGGTTCTCTGATTCGGTCATTGATACCTTGATCCAGGCACGTAAGCCTGTTACTAGGGTAAGCCTGCTTTAGGGTTTATTGCAATGTCTATTACTAGCAAGGTTCACATGCTACTTGGTTATTTCTGACACAGAAATATGTGCATTTCAAGTGACAGTAATGTTTTCTTTTGTGTTAATTATCTTAAAACATTGCTTTTACTTTTTTCTGAACTTCTCCTTTATGGCGGTAAGTTCTGCGGTTTAAATCCAGCAGCAGCTGATTTTCCCCTTCTCAGGATTCCATGCATTGTCTTGGTGTACCTCCAGGACCGGTGCACTCCTCTCAAAAAAAAAAAAAGAGGAATACAGCCAGCTGTAGTAGCCTAATGGTTAGTGTAGCTGTTTTTTTAAATTTTCCTTCTCCCGCTTTTCAGGGAAATGTATCGTAGATGCTATCAGGGATTATTGGCGGAAGGTTCCTGAGGTGATAGGAGCTACTTCCACCTTGGCTAAACAAACTATTATCCCTTTTGGGGGTAGTTGTACCTTCAAGGACCCTAGAGAAATTTTGAGGGTCTCCTTAAGAAGTTTTTATGTTCCTCAGTTGTCTTTGCAACTGGCGGCCTGCATTGTCACGGTTACGACGGTGTATGGTGTCCCACAATGGCTTAGTGGTAAACTATGCTTCCTTGAAAGCTGAAGGTTAAGAGTTCAATCCAGCTGTTTCTATGTGCTCTCCATAATGCAAGTCCTACAAATATACTTCTTTGGAGAGATACAGGACAGAATTAAAGCTCTTAAAATGGCTAATTCTTTTGTTTTGGATGCTTCTCTGCAGATTACCAAAGTGGCGACTAAGAGTTCAGGATTTTCCATTTTAGCGCGCAGACCCTTAGGGTTACAATCTTATTCTGTGGACGTGTCATCTAAATCTAAGTTTTTTGACTATTTCTTACTGGGAAGGACCCTGTCTGGGCCTGACCTGTAGGAGATTATTTCTGACATTACGGGAGGT
The DNA here is from genome assembly GCF_027579735.1 of Bombina bombina. Classification (NCBI taxonomy): domain Eukaryota; kingdom Metazoa; phylum Chordata; class Amphibia; order Anura; family Bombinatoridae; genus Bombina; species Bombina bombina. The sequence goes on along the minus strand of NC_069507.1, from coordinate 2,104,112 downwards.
AAGGGTCATTCCCTCCCTCAGGATAGCAAGATCCAATTAAAGGGGTTGACAGAGTAATTTTTGTGTCTTTATAAATTTTACAGGAAACCTTCCTTCCTCTCTTTTAAACAGGAAGGTGTCTATTCGCAAACCATACCCACCTGGAGACTTCGCCTACCTTGGTACAAGGGCCAGTCAGCATGAAGGGCAGACTGTCTTTCTTCTTCCAGGCTGGGATATGGGATGTCTGGATCCCTGAGTTTTAGTGATAAGTATCTCAGGGATACAAGCTGAAATTCGGAAATTCTTCTCACAGAGGAAGGTTGTTTTCATATCTGTTTGTAGTTCCCACAAAAGAGGGAATTTTCAGAGCTATCATAGCTCCTAAGAGCCTAAACAGGTTACTTGGAGTTCCATCTTTCAAGATGGAGTCTATTCGTACCTTTCTTACATTGATCCAGGAGGTCAATTTTTGTCTACCATGGATCTAAAGGATGCACATTTTCATGTCCTTATCCTTAGATGTACAGGCGTCGGTTTACCAACTGACAAGGTCTCATACCGACATTGTTCTGTCTGTTCTAAGGGCTCACGGGTGGAGGTGACTATAGAAAAGAGTTTGTAGTTCCACAGAAAAGGGTTAGTTTCTTTATGAACTCTAATTGACTCTAAATCCATAAAGATCTTTTTGACTAACGTCAGGGAGTTAAAGGTTCGGAATACCTGCCGAATGCTTCAGTCCAATCCTCGGCCGTCAGTGGACCAGTGCGAAATGGAGTGCTCTGAATTAGTATCATGGTTAGAGCAACAACTTAAGACTTTGACAACTCAAGTTTGATTCCCATTACAGGGAAATACATTTGAGGCAATTGGGTTGATGGTAGTGGCTATCATTGCGTTTGTTCGTTTTCATCTCAGACCTCTACAACTGAGCATGCTAAGACGATGAATGGAGATTATGCAAATTTGTCTCCTCAAATAGATCTAGATCAGCAGACAAGGGACCTTTTCCTATGGTGGTTGCTGCTGGATCATCTGTCACAGGGGACATGCTTCCGCAGATCCTCTTGGGTGATAGTGGCAACGGACGCCAGCCTGATAGGATGGGGTGCAGTCTGGAACTCCCTGAAGGCTCAGGGTGGGTGGACTCGGTCGGAGTCTCTACTTCCCATCAATATTCTGGAGTTGAGAGCAATATTCAATGCGCTTCAGGCTTGGCCTCAGTTGGCTTCGGCCAAATTCATCAGATTCCAGTCGGACAACGTCATGACTGTAGCTTACATCAGTCATCAGGGAGGAACAAGGAGTTCCTTAGCGATGACAGAAGTAGCCAAGTTAATTTGGTGGGCGGAGGCTCACTCTTGTTATCTGTCAGTAATCTACATCCCAGGAGTGGACAACTGGGAAGCAGATTTTTTTGAGCAGACCGACGTTTCATCCGAGGGAGTGGGAACTCCATCTGGAGATCTTTGCCACCCTGATTCTCAGATGGGGCAGACCGGAGCTGGATCTTATGGCATCTCGTCAGAATGCCAAGCTCCCGAGATACGGATTCAGGTCCAGGGATCCTCAGGCCGAACTGATAGATGCCTTGGCAGTGCCTTGGTCGTTCAACCTAGCTTATGTGTTTCCGCCATTTGCTCTCCTTCCCCGGGTGATTGCTCGAGTCAAACAGGAGAGGGCTTCAGTGATTCTCATCGCTCCTGCGTGGCCTCGCAGGACTTGGTATGCCGATCTGGTGGACATGTCCTCTCTGCCGCCGTGGAAGCTTCCATTGAGGCAGGACCTTCTCATTCAGGGACCCTTCCATCATCCGAATCTAATTTCTCTGCAGCTGTCTGCTTGAGGATTAAACGCTTGATTTTATCTAAGCGAGGGTTCTCTGATTCGGTCATTGATACCTTGATCCAGGCACGTAAGCCTGTTACTAGGGTAAGCCTGCTTTAGGGTTTATTGCAATGTCTATTACTAGCAAGGTTCACATGCTACTTGGTTATTTCTGACACAGAAATATGTGCATTTCAAGTGACAGTAATGTTTTCTTTTGTGTTAATTATCTTAAAACATTGCTTTTACTTTTTTCTGAACTTCTCCTTTATGGCGGTAAGTTCTGCGGTTTAAATCCAGCAGCAGCTGATTTTCCCCTTCTCAGGATTCCATGCATTGTCTTGGTGTACCTCCAGGACCGGTGCACTCCTCTCAAAAAAAAAAAAAGAGGAATACAGCCAGCTGTAGTAGCCTAATGGTTAGTGTAGCTGTTTTTTTAAATTTTCCTTCTCCCGCTTTTCAGGGAAATGTATCGTAGATGCTATCAGGGATTATTGGCGGAAGGTTCCTGAGGTGATAGGAGCTACTTCCACCTTGGCTAAACAAACTATTATCCCTTTTGGGGGTAGTTGTACCTTCAAGGACCCTAGAGAAATTTTGAGGGTCTCCTTAAGAAGTTTTTATGTTCCTCAGTTGTCTTTGCAACTGGCGGCCTGCATTGTCACGGTTACGACGGTGTATGGTGTCCCACAATGGCTTAGTGGTAAACTATGCTTCCTTGAAAGCTGAAGGTTAAGAGTTCAATCCAACTGTTTCTATGTGCTCTCCATAATGCAAGTCCTACAAATATACTTCTTTGGAGAGATACAGGACAGAATTAAAGCTCTTAAAATGGCTAATTCTTTTGTTTTGCGCAGACCCTTAGAGTTACAATCTTAGTCTGTGGACGTGTCATCTAAATCTAAGTTTTTTGACTATTTCTTACTAGGAAGGACCCTGCCTGGGCCTGACCTGTAGGAGATTATTTCTGACATCACATGAGGTAAGGGTCATTCCTTCCCTCAGGATAACAAGATCCAATTAAAGGGGTCGACAGAGTAATTTTTGTGGTATGCCGATCTGGTGGACATGTCCTCTCTGCCGCCATGGAAGCTTCCATTGAGGCAGGACCTTCTCATTCAGGGACCCTTCCATCATCCAAATCTAATTTCTCTGCAGCTGTCTGCTTGGGGATTAAACGCTTGATTTTATCTAAGCGAGGGTTCTCTGATTCGGTCATTGATACCTTGATCCAGGCACGTAAGCCTGTTACTAGAAAGATTTACCATAGGTATGGTGTAAATATCTTTATTGGTGTGAATCCAAGGGCTACTCATGGAGTAGGATTAGGATTCTTAAGATTTTATCTTTTCTCCAAGAAGGGTTGGAGAAAGGGTTACCAGCCAGTTCCTTTAAGGGACAGATTTCTGCTTTATCTTTTTTGCTACACAAACATCTGGCAGATATTCCAAATGTTCAATCTTTTTGTCAGGCTCTGACTAGAATCAGGCCTGGGTTTAGACCTGTTGCTCCTCCTTGGAGTTTGATTTTAGTTCTTAAGGTTCTTCAAGGGGTTCCGTTTGAACCTATGCATTCCATAGATATTAAATTGTTATCTTGGAAAGTTTTTATTTTTGGTTACTATTTCTTCTGTTCGCAGAGTTTCTGAGCTTTCAGCATTACAATGTGATTCTCCTTACCTTATTTTTCATTCCGATAAGGTAGTGTTACATACCAAACCTGGTTTTCTTCTTAAGGTTGTTTCCAACATAAATATTAATCAGGAAATTATTGTTCCTTCTTTGTGTCCTGATTCTTCTTCTAAGAAGGAGCGTCTGTTACATAACTTGGACGTGGTCCGTGCTCTGAAGTTTTACTTGCAGGCGACTAAAGAATTTTCTCAATCATCTTCATTATTTGTTGTCTTTTCTGGGAAACGTAGAGGTCAGAAAGCTACGGCTACCTCTCTTTCTTTTTGGCTGAAGAGTATCATCCGTTTGGCATATGAGACTGCTGGACAGCAGCCTCCCGAAAGAATTACAGCTCATTCTACTAGGGCTGTGGCTTCCTCATGGGCATTTAAAAACGATGCTTCTGTGGAACAGATTTGCAAGGTTGCAACTTGGTTGTCTCTTCACACTTTTTCCAAATTTTCCAAATTTGATACTTTTGCCTCGCCCAAGGCTGTTTTTGAGAGAAAGGTTATTCAAGCAGTGGTGCCTTCCGTTTAGGTTCCTGTCTTGTCCCTCCCTTTCATCCGTGTCCTATAGCTTTGGTATTGTATCCCATAAGTAAGGATGAAATCTGTGGACTCATCATATCTTGTAAAAGAAAAGGAAATTTATGCTTACCTGATAAATTTGATTCTTTTATGATATGACGAGTCCACGGCCCACCCTGTCAATTTTTAAGACAGGTCTTTGTTTTTGTTAAACTTCAGTCACCTCTGCACCTTGGCTTTTCCTTTCTCTTCCTAACTTCGGTCGAATGACTGGAGTGGGAGGGAAGGGAGGAGCTATATATACAGCTCTGCTGTGGTGCTCTTTGCCTCCTCCTGCTGACCAGGAGGCGATATCCCATAAGTAAGGATGAAATCCGTGGACTCGTCATAACGTAAAAGAAACAAATTTATCAGGTAAGCATAAATTTCCTTTTTCACGGCAATGGGTAGCTTAGGGTTTTGTTAGAGAGAGTTTTATATTTTGGGGGGTTGGTTGGGTGGTGAGTTTTACTGTTGGGGGTCTTCTTTTTCAAGTAAAAGAACTGATTCCTTTAGGGCAATGCCCTACAAAAGGCCTTTTAAGGGCTATTGGTAGTTTATTGTAGGCTAGGCTTTTTTATTTATTTTGGGGGGCTTTTTATTTTTATAGGGCTATTAGATTAGGTGTAATTTACACGCAAACACATTCAATACATACATACAGTTATCAATAACACTACATACACTCCATACCCCATACCCTCTCATACTACACTCCATACCCCATTCCCTGTAGTCTCATTCCCTTTCATCCCATTTCCTCTATTCCCATACCCCATTCCCTCTAATCCCATCCCCTAGTTACATTTAGTTTACATATCCTCCTTTTAGTCTTCTTATACATTTTGGTTGGTTAAATACTCCTTACCCTCTTTTATTTATATCCCTTTCACACTTTCAGCACTTTTTTGGTCTTTTTATTTATTTATTTATTTTGACCCCCTTTCATTTGGGCACAGTCACTTTTTGTTGGAGTAGTTAGGGCTTAGTTTAGGGAAGAGATGGAAGAGGAGGGCAGGCAGGAGATTCGTCAGGGGAGAGGTAGAGGGGGGGAGAGGGAGAGGGGGGGGAGGAAGAGGACAGGAAGGGGGACAGGAAATGGGGGTGGAAGCGGTGGGTGGACACAGCCACTTTGTTCAAGATGAACAAGTGGCTGGGCCCAGTGGCGGACAGAGTAGGGCTTCACAGTCCGGGAAACAGAGGGCACCATCACAGGGGAAGGCCAAGCTGACTAGGGAGGCGAGGTTTACTATGGAGGAGAAGGAGGCCCTCGTAGAAGCGTATATGGGCAGGTATAGGAGGCTGCAGGGTCAGAAGACCACCCGAGTGACAAGAGGAAGCTCTGGCGGGAGATAACGGATGCAGTTAATGCAGTGGGGGGGCGTAACAGAGATATGGAGTCTATTAAACATCGTTACCGGGACTGCAAGATGGAGCTGAAAAAGGAAATAACCAGGGAGTACCAACATGTCACAGGGACCGGTGGTGGGCCTGCACTGACTGTTGAGTACTCCCAATGGGAGCAAATGTTACGTCCCAGCATCTCCGAGGTAGCCATAGTCGGGATCGGAGGAATCGATACTGGAAACCTGCCACTCTCATCTGACGGTAAGCTCATTTAAGAATCTATTAACATCCGAATGTATTTAAGGATAAGATTAATGCTATTACGCTGTTTAACACATTATTACGTAAACGCATTAACAATGACCTTGCAATTACATTAGTATCTAGGCTATAGGTTAGGTGTGCATTTAAACAGACTGAAAACAAACGCAAAAACATTCAGATTGACCAGAGAGATATCACAAACACGGTTTGGAAAATGCGGAAATCGTATTGATTGTTAGATTTCAAAGTGGATTAATGAGGCTGCATTTGTAATTCTATTGTAAGCAAAAGCATTTACATCTTTATTTGTAAATATGCTAATATATACATTTCTTTCTTTTTGCAATATACAGAGTCTGGGGAGGAGTCAGCACACCAACTACAGGCTCCTCCTTTTCCCCGGTATGAGAGTGGTGGGGATGAATCGCCACCTCGGAGAGAAGATGCCTCCCCTGCACAAGAAGCAGAGGCCCCCCCCTGCACAAGAAGGATAGGCCCCCACTGAAGCAGAGGAAGAGGCCCCCACTGAAGCAGAGGAAGAGGCCCCTCAAGCACCAGCAGGCCGCTGTGCACCAGCAGGCCGCCGTGCATAACAGGAGGAGATAGCCGAGGTGCGTGTGTTAGTCGACTACATTGAACAGATGCGTACCTTCCAGATGGAAAATATCCAAGGGAGAACTCAGATTATCAAAGAACTCCGTGGCATTAGAGAAGGACAAACACAAATTATAGAGATCCTTACAAGAATCGAACAAGGACAAAACCGGAGTTTCCAGCTACAAGAAGCTATGTTCAATTTCTTCAGGGAGGCGCATGCTGGGCCATCTGCTGCTGGGCCATCTCATCCTGGGCCATCTCCTCCTAGGCCATCTACTCCTGGGCCAATCCTCCTGGGCCATCTCCTCATAGGCCATCTCCTCACCTTGGTCATCCCAGTACTACTTCTTCCACTCTTCCCACAACATCTCTGATGAGAACTCGTCGGAGGGGGCAGTTGCCCCCCCCAGAGCCTCAGCCTCGTAGGAAGAGGGGAAGGAAGAGGAAGGAAGTATTTTTTGAGATGTTTATTTCGTTTTTATTTAATGTGTAATGGATAGGTATGTGATGATGTGGTTTTCATACACTTGTGGACCACACTCTGTATATAATCTGATTCTATGGGACCGGGTCCATGGAGGCAGATTGTTTGCAGAGTGTGGGTTATAAGTCTGTGGACACCACATCATCACATACCTATCCTTGTTCATGATATTGATTGGTTTCTGTGATGTCCAAACTGTTTCCCTAATCTCAAACAAAATGACCATTACAATAATCCATGATGGCATATTACTGTTTGAATGACAATAACACAGCTTAAAGGGACAGTCAGAACATTGTTTACAAAGAAAACACTGTATTACGCATTATCAAGTTTAATTAAAAAACATGGAGAAATACGTGGGACTTATGTGCTTACCCTTGTATCTATGCCTATGAAAACTGACCACTTATTTGTTGTTCTGACATAACAACATTTTAGACAATCAATGATCAATCCCGGGTAAATATGCTGTATGAGCTCAAGGTTTTCTATATCAAAATGCTATCAAAATGCCCTCTAGTGTTCAAAATGCATTCTGATTACATGCACTCTTCAAGCTCTAAGAAATTAGCACACGAACCTCATGGGTTTAGCTAGCAAATAAGAATAACCAGAGAAAAATGATTAATTGGTGAGAAACGTTTGATATAATTTTATTTTAAAAATTATTTTAATATAAAATATTTTAATAATGCAAATCATTATTTGTTTTCTAGACTGTCCCTTTAAAAAATTACATATGCTAACATATACTAATATTTGGTGATTGTTGGTATATCTACATGTACTTGTTCAAACAATAAATATTGGAATCAGATTTCTATTGACATGTTAAATAAAGTCTATTTTCTTAAAGAGACATTATTGTGTTTGAATTATTTTAGAAAGACATTTGTTTTAACAAGGAATATGGTTTAAAGTCCTTTTATGAGTGAATAAACAAATATATGCTCACAATAATATATTTGGAGATTAACCAATGTGGAACTCATACATGACACAACAATCAACATTTGCATTAAAGCGACAGTATACAATCTTTTTGAGAGAACTGCATGTAATAGACACTACTAGAAACCACAAGATTACCATATACTGATATCAAAATCAATATGAAAAAGCTTTAAACACTTTCAAAGAAAATCGGTTTATCTATATTGAAAAGATAGCTGTAAAGCCCATTCCAAGTGTAAAACAAGACAATACCCCTTCATTACCATATGAAAAGACCCTTTACACAAACAGGAGCAAGCTGGAGAAGGTAGCTGAATAAGAATACCAAGAGAACAAAGCAAAATTGTGAATAAAAGTAAATTAGGAAGTTGGTTAAACTCGCATGCCCTATTTAAATCATGATTCATCTTTTTGGACTTGACTGTCCCTTTAACTCTAGCTATGGTGTCCATCTTTAACATTTAAAAGGTACACATGATAAATACATGTGTCATTGATGTTTTCAGATATGTTTATATTGTTTTTGAATAACAATAATGACACATGTATTGATCAAACATGTCACTTATTCAAGTTGAAATATGGTCAGCCTACCTATAGCCATATATCGGAGGAGAATTCATTTTTACAAATATTAATATAAAGATATGCATCATATAAAATATGTGCATTACACACAGTGATTGATTTGGTTACACTACTACAATAAGATATAATTGAAATTGTAATACATGTGCTGTCAACATTCCAATAAGATTTATTTTAAATAAGATTATATGTCCTTGTTCATGTAAAAAGGACAAAAACGCTTTAGAAATGGAGATCCATTCCTTAACAATTGTGGTCAGCATCACTTAAAGGGACATGAAATACCAAATTAAAAAAAAGGATCCACAGAGAGAATACTATTTCCATAAAAATAACACTTTACAGAGATTATCTCATTGTATCAATCCTGGGATCATTTGTTAAAGGTGCATCAATTCACGCAGAGTTTACAAATGAACACATGGATGTGAAATTTAAAATATACATACATACATATATATATATATATATATATATATATATATATATATATATATATATATACACACAGATATAAAATCATTACTATGCTAATCATTATCTTGCAAAGATAAAGCTTTACGAAAACTATATCAAGAAAATGAATCAAATTAAATTGGAGATGTAAATATTAAAGTCATTTACAATTGTATTACATATATGATTCCGGAAAGACCATTATTTGGTTTCAGGTCCCTTTAAGGATTAACCACATAAACTAGAGATTTCAATCAATGACATGAATAAAGAGGACAAAGAATCGTGGAAGGACATGTATTTTAATAGTATGTCATAAAACATAAACAACTTTCTTTTTAAAAAATGTTGAAAGATCATTAAAATTGGGGCCATTTGACAAGGTAAAAGCGTGCATCACAGTCCTTGGAGGGAGTTGACAAGGGCCAACAAAGGCCAGCACAGCTCCATTGGAGCCATTTGACAAGGTAAAAGAGTGCATCGCAGTCCTTGGAGAGAGTTGGCAAGGGCCAGCACAGCCCCATTGGAGCCATTTGACAAGGTAAAAGAGTGCATCACAGTCCTTGGAGAGAGTTGGCAAGGGCCAGCACAGCCCCATTGGAGCCATTTGACAAGGTAAAAGAGTGCATCACAGTCCTTGGAGGGAGTTGACAAGGGCCAACAAAGGCCAGCACAGCCCCATTGGAGCCATTTGACAAGGTAAAAGAGTGCATCACAGTCCTTGGAGAGAGTTGGCAAGGGCCAGCACAGCCCCATTGGAGCCATTTGACAAGGTAAAAGAGTGCATCACAGTCCTTGGAGAGAGTTGGCAAGGGCCAGCACAGCCCCATTGGAGCCATTTGACAAGGTAAAAGAGTGCATCACAGTCCTTGGAGAGAGTTGGCAAGCGCCAGCACAGCCCCATTGGAGCCATTTGACAAGGTAAAAGAGTGCATCACAGTCCTTGGAGGGAGTTGTCAAGGGCCAACAAAGGCCAGCACAGCCCCATTGGAGCCATTTGACAAGGTAAAAGACTGCATCACAGTCCTTGGAGGGAGTTGACAAGGGCCAACAAAGGCCAGCACAGCCCCATTGAAGCCATTTGACAAGGTAAAAGAGTGCATCACTGTCCTTGGAGAGTGTTGGCAAGGGCCAGCACAGCCCCATTGGAGCCATTTGACAAGGTAAAAGAGTGCATCACAGTCCTTGGAGAGAGTTGGCAAGGGCCAGCACAGCCCCATTGGAGCCATTTGACAAGGTAAAAGAGTGCATCACAGTCCTTGGAGAGAGTTGGCAAGGGCCAGCACAGCCCCATTGGAGCCATTTGACAAGGTAAAAGAGTGCATCACAGTCCTTGGAGGGAGTTGACAAGGGCCAACAAAGGCCAGCACAGCCCCATTGGAGCCATTTGACAAGGTAAATGAGTGCATCACATTCCTTGGAGAGAGTTGGCAAGGGCCAGCACAGCCCCATTGGAGCCATTTGACAAGGTAAAAGAGTGCATCACAGTCCTTGGAGAGAGTTGGCAAGGGCCAGCATAGCCCCATTGGAGCCATTTGACAAGGTAAAAGAGTGCATCACAGTCCTTGGAGAGAGTTGGCAAGGGCCAGCACAGCCCCATTGGAGCCATTTGACAAGGTAAAAGAGTGCATCACAGTCCTTGGAGGGAGTTGTCAAGGGCCAACAAAGGCCAGCACAGCCCCATTGGAGCCATTTGACAAGGTAAAAGAGTGCATCACAGTCCTTGGAGAGAGTTGGCAAGGGCCAGCACAGCCCCATTGGAGCCATTTGACAAGGTAAAAGAGTGCATCATAGTCCTTGGAGGGAGTTGACAAGGGCCAACAAAGGCCAGCACAGCCCCATTGGAGCCATTTGACAAGGTAAAAGAGTGCACCACAGTCCTTGGAGGGAGTTGACAAGGGCGAACAAAGGTCAGCAAAGCCCCACTGGAGCCATTTGACAAGGTAAAAGACTGCATCACAGTCCTTGGAGGGAGTTGACAAGGGCCAACAAAGGCCAGCACAGCCCCATTGAAGCCATTTGACAAGGTAAAAGAGTGCATCACAGTCCTTGGAGAGAGTTGGCAAGGGCCAGCACAGCCCCATTGGAGCCATTTGACAAGGTAAAAGAGTGCATCACAGTCCTTGGAGGGAGTTGTCAAGGGCCAACAAAGGCCAGCACAGCCCCATTGGAGCCATTTGACAAGGTAAAAGAGTGCATCACAGTCCTTGGAGAGAGTTGGCAAGGGCCAGCACAGCCCCATTGGAGCCATTTGACAAGGTAAAGTAGTGCATCACAGTCCTTGGAGGGAGTTGACAAGGGCCAACAAAGGCCAGCACAGCCCCATTGGAGCCATTTGACAAGGTAAAAGAGTGCATCACAATCCTTGGAGAGAGTTGGCAAGGGCCAGCACAGCCCCATTGGAGCCATTTGACAAGGTAAAAGAGTGCATCATAGTCCTTGGAGGGAGTTGTCAAGGGCCAACAAAGGCCAGCACAGCCCCATTGGAGCCATTTGGCAAGGTAAAAGAGTGCATCACAGTCCTTGGAGGGAGTTGTCAAGGGCCAACAAAGGCCAGCACAGCCCCATTGAAGCCATTTGACAAGGTAACAGAGTGCATCACAGTCCTTGGAGAGAGTTGGCAAGGGCCAGCACAGCCCCACTGGAGTCATTTGACAAGGTAAAACAGTGCATCACAGTCCTTGGAGAGAGTTGACAAGGGCCAGCACAGCCCCATTGGAGCCATTTGACAAGGTAAAAGAGTGCATCACAGTCCTTGGAGGGAGTTGTCAAGGGCCAACAAAGGCCAGCACAGCCCCATTGGAGCCATTTGACAAGGTAAAAGAGTGCATCACAATCCTTGGAGAGAGTTGGCAAGGGCCAGCACAGCCCCATTGGAGCCATTTGACAAGGTAAAAGAGTGCATCAAAGTCCTTGGAGGGAGTTGACAAGGGCCAACCAAGGCCAGCACAGCCCCATTGGGGCCATTTGACAAGGTAAAAGAGTGCATCACAGTCCATGGAGGGAGTTGGCAAGGGCCAACAAAGGCCAGCACAGCCCCATTGAAGCCATTTGACAAGGTAACAGAGTGCATCACAGTCCTTGGAGAGAGTTGGCAAGGGCCAGCACAGCCCCACTGGAGTCATTTGACAAGGTAAAACAGTGCATCACAGTCCTTGGAGAGAGTTGGCAAGGGCCAGCACAGCCCCATTGGAGCCATTTGACAAGGTAAAAGAGTGCATCACAGTCCTTGGAGGGAGTTGTCAAGGGCCAACAAAGGCCAGCACAGCCCCATTGGAGCCATTTGGCAAGGTAAAAGAGTGCATCACAGTCCTTGGAGGGAGTAGTCAAGGGCCAACAAAGGCCAGCACAGCCCCATTGGAGCCATTTGACAAGGTAACAGAGTGCATCACAGTCCTTGGAGAGAGTTGGCAAGGGCCAGCACAGCCCCACTGGAGTCATTTGACAAGGTAAAAGAGTGCATCACAGTCCTTGGAGAGAGTTGGCAAGGGCCAGCACAGCCCCATTGGAGCCATTTGACAAGGTAAAAGAGTGCATCACAGTCCATGGAGGGAGTTGGCAAGGGCCAACAAAGGCCAGCACAGCCCCATTGAAGCCATTTGACAAGGTAACAGAGTGCATCACAGTCCTTGGAGAGAGTTGGCAAGGGCCAGCACAGCCCCACTGGAGTCATTTGACAAGGTAAAACAGTGCATCACAGTCCTTGGAGAGAGTTGGCAAGGGCCAGCACAGCCCCATTGGAGCCATTTGACAAGGTAAAAGAGTGCATCACAGTCCTTGGAGGGAGTTGTCAAGGGCCAACAAAGGCCAGCACAGCCCCATTGGAGCCATTTGGCAAGGTAAAAGAGTGCATCACAGTCCTTGGAGGGATTTGACAAGGGCCAAGAAAGGCCAGCACAGCCCCATTGGAGCCATTTGACAAGGTAAAAGACTGCATCACAGTCCTTGGAGGGAGTTGACAAGGCCCAGCAAAGGCCAGCACAGCCCCATTGGAGCCATTTGGCAAGGTGAAAGAGTGCTTCACAGTCCTTGGAGAGAGTTGGCAAGGGCCAGCACAGCCCCATTGGAGCCATTTGACAAGGTAAAAGAGAGCATCACAGTCCTTGGAGAGAGTTGGCAAGGGCCAGCACAGCCCCATTGGAGCCATTTGACAAGGTAAAAGAGTGCATCATAATCCTTGGAGAGAGTTGGCAAGGGCCAGCACAGCCCCATTGGAGCCATTTGACAAGGTAAAAGAGTGCATCACAGTCCTTGGAGAGAGTTGGCAAGGGCCATCAAAGGCCAGCACAGCCCCATTGGAGCCATTTGACAAGGTAAAAGAGTGCATCACAGTCCTTGGAGGGAGTTGACAAGGGCCATCAAAGGCCAGCAAAGCCCCATTGGAGCCATTTGACAAGGTAAAAGAGTGCATCACAGTCCTTGGAAAGAGTTGGCAAGGGCCAGCACAGCCCCATTGGAGCCATTTGACAAGGTAAAAGAGTGCATCACAGTCCTTGGAGGGAGTTGACAAGGGCCAACAAAGGCCAGCACAGCCCCATTGGAGCCATTTGACAAGGTAAAAGAGTGCATCACAGTCCTTGGAGAGAGTTGGCAAGGGCCAGCACAGCCCCATTGGAGCCATTTGACAAGGTAAAAGAGTGCATCACAGTCCTTGGAGGGAGTTGACAAGGGCCAACAAAGGCCAGCACAGCCCCATTGGAGCCATTTGACAAGGAAAAAGAGTGCATCACAGTCCTTGGAGGGATTTGACAAGGGCCAACAAAGGCCAGCACAGCCCCATTGGAGCCATTTGACAAGGTAAACGACTGCATCACAGTCCTTGGAGGGAGTTGACAAGGCCCAACAAAGGCCAGCACAGCCCCATTGGAGCCATTTGGCAAGGTAAAAGAGTGCATCACAGTCCTTGGAGAGAGTTGGCAAGGGCCAGCACAGCCCCATTGGAGCCATTTGACAAGGTAAAAGAGTGCATCACAGTCCTTGGAGGGAGTTGTCAAGGGCCAACAAAGGCCAGCACAGCCCCATTGGAGCCATTTGACAAGGTAAAAGAGTGCATCACAGTCCTTGGAGAGAGTTGGCAAGGGCCAGCACAGCCCCATTGGAGCCATTTGACAAGGTAAAGGAGTGCATCACAGTCCTTGGAGGGAGTTGACAAGGGCCAACAAAGGCCAGCACAGCCCAATTGGAGCCATTTGACAAGGTAAAAGAGTGCATCACAATCCTTGGAGAGAGTTGGCAAGGGCCAGCACAGCCCCATTGGAGCCATTTGACAAGGTAAAAGAGTGCATCATAGTCCTTGGAGGGAGTTGACAAGGGCCAACAAAGGCCAGCACAGCCCCATTGGAGCCATTTGACAAGGTAAAAGAGTGTATCACAGTCCTTGGAGGGAGTTGGCAAGGGCCAACAAAGGCCAGCACAGCCCCATTGAAGCCATTTGACAAGGTAAAAGAGTGCATCACAGTCCTTGGAGAGAGTTGGCAAGGGCCAGCACAGCCCCATTGGAGCCATTTGACAAGGTAAAAGAGTGCATCACAGTCCTTGGAGGGAGTTGTCAAGGGCCAACAAAGGCCAGCACAGCCCCATTGGAGCCATTTGGCAAGGTGAAAGAGTGCTTCACAGTCCTTGGAGAGAGTTGGCAAGGGCCAGCACAGCCCCATTGGAGCCATTTGACAAGGTAAAAGAGTGCATCATAATCCTTGGAGAGAGTTGGCAAGGGCCAGCACAGCCCCATTGGAGCCATTTGACGAGGTAAAACGAGTGCATCACAGTCCTTGGAGAGAGTTGGCAAGGGCCAACAAAGGCCAGCACAGCCCCATTGGAGCCATTTGACAAGGTAAAAGAGTGCATCACAGTCCTTGGAGGGAGTTGACAAGGGCCATCAAAGGCCAGCAAAGCCCCATTGGAGCCATTTGACAAGGTAAAAGAGTGCATCACAGTCCTTGGAGAGAGTTGGCAAGGGCCAGCACAGCCCCATTGGAGCCATTTGACAAGGTAAAAGAGTGCATCACAGTCCTTGGAGGGAGTTGACAAGGGCCAACAAAGGCCAGCACAGCCCCATTGGAGCCATTTGACAAGGTAAAAGAGTGCATCACAGTCCTTGGAGAGAGTTGGCAAGGGCCAGCACAGCCCCATTGGAGCCATTTGACAAGGTAAAAGAGTGCATCACAGTCCTTGGAGGGAGTTGACTAGGGCCAACAAAGGCCAGCACAGCCCCATTGGAGCCATTTGACAAGGTAAAAGAGTGCATCACAGTCCTTGGAGGGAGTTGACAAGGGCCATCAAAGGCCAGCAAAGCCCCATTGGAGCCATTTGACAAGGTAAAAGAGTGCATCACAGTCCTTGGAAAGAGTTGGCAAGGGCCAGCACAGCCCCATTGGAGCCATTTGACAAGGTAAAAGAGTGCATCACAGTCCTTGGAGAGAGTTGGCAAGGGCCAGCACAGCCCCATTGGAGCCATTTGACAAGGTAAAAGAGTGCATCACAGTCCTTGGAGGGAGTTGTCAAGGGCCAACAAAGGCCAGCACAGCCCCATTGGAGCCATTTGGCAAGGTAAAAGAGTTTATCACAGTCCTTGGAGTGAGTTGGCAAGGGCCAGCACAGCCCCATTGGAGCCATTTGACAAGGTAAAAGAGTGCATCACAGTCCTTGGAGGGAGTTGTCAAGGGCCAACAAAGGCCAGCAAAGCCCCATTGGAGCCATTTGACAAGGTAAAAGAGTGCATCACAGTCCTTGGAGGGAGTTGACAAGGGCCAACGAAGGCCAGCACAGCCCCATTGGGGCCATTTGACAAGGTAAAAGAGTGCATCACAGTCCATGGAGAGAGTTGGCAAGGGCCAGCACAGCCCCATTGGAGCCATTTGACAAGGTAAAAGAGTGCATCACAGTCCTTGGAGGGAGTTGTCAAGGGCCAACAAAGGCCAGCACAGCCCCATTGGAGCCATTTGACAAGGTAAAAGAGTGCATCACAGTCCTTGGAGAGAGTTGGCAAGGGCCAGCACAGCCCCATTGGAGCCATTTGACAAGGTAAAAGAGTGCATCATAGTCCTTGGAGGGAGTTGACAAGGGCCAACAAAGGCCAGCACAGCCCCATTGGAGCCATTTGACAAGGTAAAAGAGTGCACCACAGTCCTTGGAGGGAGTTGACAAGGGCGAACAAAGGTCAGCAAAGCCCCATTGGAGCCATTTGACAAGGTAAAAGACTGCATCACAGTCCTTGGAGGGAGTTGACAAGGGCCAACAAAGGCCAGCACAGCCCCATTGGAGCCATTTGACAAGGTAAAAGAGTGCATCACAGTCCTTGGAGGGAGTTGGCAAGGGCCAGCACAGCCCCATTGGAGCCATTTGACAAGGTAAAAGAGTGCATCACAGTCCTTGGAGGGAGTTGTCAAGGGCCAACAAAGGCCAGCACAGCCCCATTGGAGCCATTTGACAAGGTAAAAGAGTGCATCACAGTCCTTGGAGAGAGTCAACAAAGGCCAGCACAGCCCCATTGGAGCCATTTGGCAAGGTAAAAGAGTGCATCACAGTCCTTGGAGGGAGTTGTCAAGGGCCAACAAAGGCCAGCACAGCCCCATTGGAGCCATTTGACAAGGTAACAGAGTGCATCACAGTCCTTGGAGAGAGTTGGCAAGGGCCAGCACAGCCCCACTGGAGTCATTTGACAAGGTAAAACAGTGCATCACAGTCCTTGGAGAGAGTTGACAAGGGCCAGCACAGCCCCATTGGAGCCATTTGACAAGGTAAAAGAGTGCATCACAGTCCTTGGAGGGAGTTGACAAGGGCCAACAAAGGCCAGCACAGCCCCATTGGAGCCATTTGACAAGGTAAATGAGTGCATCACATTCCTTGGAGAGAGTTGGCAAGGGCCAGCACAGCCCCACTGGAGTCATTTGACAAGGTAAAACAGTGCATCACAGTCCTTGGAGAGAGTTGGCAAGGGCCAGCACAGCCCCATTGGAGCCATTTGACAAGGTAAAAGAGTGCATCACAGTCCTTGGAGAGAGTTGGCAAGGGCCAGCACAGCCCCATTGGAGCCATTTGACAAGGTAAAAGAGTGCATCACAGTCCTTGGAGGGAGTTGTCAAGGGCCAACAAAGGCCAGCACAGCCCCATTGGAGCCATTTGACAAGGTAAAAGAGTGCATCACAGTCCTTGGAGGGAGTTGACAAGGGCCAACAAAGGCCAGCACAGCCCCATTGGAGCCATTTGACAAGGTAAAAGAGTGCATCACAGTCCTTGGAGGGAGTTGACAAGGGCCATCAAAGGCCAGCACAGCCCCATTGGAGCCATTTGACAAGGTAAAAGAGTGCATCACAGTCCTTGGAGAGAGTTGGCAAGGGCCAGCACAGCCCCACTGGAGTCATTTGACAAGGTAAAACAGTGCATCACAGTCCTTGGAGAGAGTTGACAAGGGCCAGCACAGCCCCATTGGAGCCATTTGACAAGGTAAAAGAGTGCATCACAGTCCTTGGAGGGAGTTGTCAAGGGCCAACAAAGGCCAGCACAGCCCCATTGGAGCCATTTGACAAGGTAAAAGAGTGCATCACAATCCTTGGAGAGAGTTGGCAAGGGCCAGCACAGCCCCATTGGAGCCATTTGACAAGGTAAAAGAGTGCATCACAGTCCTTGGAGGGAGTTGACAAGGGCCAACGAAGGCCAGCACAGCCCCATTGGTGCCATTTGACAAGGTAAAAGAGTGCATCACAGTCCATGGAGGGAGTTGGCAAGGGCCAACAAAGGCCAGCACAGCCCCATTGAAGCCATTTGACAAGGTAACAGAGTGCATCACAGTCCTTGGAGAGAGTTGGCAAGGGCCAGCAAAGCCCCACTGGAGACATTTGACAAGGTAAAACAGTGCATCACAGTCCTTGGAGAGAGTTGGCAAGGGCCAGCACAGCCCCATTGGAGCCATTTGACAAGGTAAAAGAGTGCATCACAGTCCTTGGAGGGAGTTGTCAAGGGCCAACAAAGGCCAGCACAGCCCCATTGGAGCCATTTGGCAAGGTAAAAGAGTGTATCACAGTCCTTGGAGGGAGTAGTCAAGGGCCAACAAAGGCCAGCACAGCCCCATTGGAGCCATTTGACAAGGTAACAGAGTGCATCACAGTCCTTGGAGAGAGTTGGCAAGGGCCAGCACAGCCCCACTGGAGTCATTTGACAAGGTAAAAGAGTGCATCACAGTCCTTGGAGAGAGTTGGCAAGGGCCAGCACAGCCCCATTGGAGCCATTTGACAAGGTAAAAGAGTGCATCACAGTCCATGGAGGGAGTTGGCAAGGGCCAACAAAGGCCAGCACAGCCCCATTGAAGCCATTTGACAAGGTAACAGAGTGCATCACAGTCCTTGGAGAGAGTTGGCAAGGGCCAGCACAGCCCCACTGGAGACATTTGACAAGGTAAAACAGTGCATCACAGTCCTTGGAGAGAGTTGGCAAGGGCCAGCACAGCCCCATTGGAGCCATTTGACAAGGTAAAAGAGTGCATCACAGTCCTTGGAGGGAGTTGTCAAGGGCCAACAAAGGCCAGCACAGCCCCATTGGAGCCATTTGGCAAGGTAAAAGAGTGCATCACAGTCCTTGGAGGGATTTGACAAGGGCCAAGAAAGGCCAGCACAGCCCCATTGGAGCCATTTGGCAAGGTAAAAGAGTGCATCACAGTCCTTGGAGAGAGTTGGCAAGGGCCAGCACAGCCCCATTGGAGCCATTTGACAAGGTAAAAGAGTGCATCACAGTCCTTGGAGGGAGTTGTCAAGGGCCAACAAAGGCCAGCACAGCCCCATTGGAGCCATTTGACAAGGTAAAAGAGTGCATCACAGTCCTTGGAGAGAGTTGGCAAGGGCCAGCACAGCCCCATTGGAGCCATTTGACAAGGTAAAGGAGTGCATCACAGTCCTTGGAGGGAGTTGACAAGGGCCAACAAAGGCCAGCACAGCCCAATTGGAGCCATTTGACAAGGTAAAAGAGTGCATCACAATCCTTGGAGAGAGTTGGCAAGGGCCAGCACAGCCCCATTGGAGCCATTTGACAAGGTAAAAGAGTGCATCTTAGTCCTTGGAGGGAGTTGACAAGGGCCAACAAAGGCCAGCACAGCCCCATTGGAGCCATTTGACAAGGTAAAAGAGTGTATCACAGTCCTTGGAGGGAGTTGACAAGGGCCAACAAAGGCCAGCACAGCCCCATTGAAGCCATTTGACAAGGTAAAAGAGTGCATCACAGTCCTTGGAGAGAGTTGGCAAGGGCCAGCACAGCCCCACTGGAGCCATTTGACAAGGTAAAAGAGTGCATCACAGTCCTTGGAGGGAGTTGTCAAGGGCCAACAAAGGCCAGCACAGCCCCATTGGAGCCATTTGGCAAGGTGAAAGAGTGCTTCACAGTCCTTGGAGAGAGTTGGCAAGGGCCAGCACAGCCCCATTGGAGCCATTTGACAAGGTAAAAGAGTGCATCATAATCCTTGGAGAGAGTTGGCAAGGGCCAGCACAGCCCCATTGGAGCCATTTGACGAGGTAAAACGAGTGCATCACAGTCCTTGGAGAGAGTTGGCAAGGGCCAACAAAGGCCAGCACAGCCCCATTGGAGCCATTTGACAAGGTAAAAGAGTGCATCACAGTCCTTGGAGGGAGTTGACAAGGGCCATCAAAGGCCAGCAAAGCCCCATTGGAGCCATTTGACAAGGTAAAAGAGTGCATCACAGTCCTTGGAAAGAGTTGGCAAGGGCCAGCACAGCCCCATTGGAGCCATTTGACAAGGTAAAAGAGTGCATCACAGTCCTTGGAGGGAGTTGACAAGGGCCAACAAAGGCCAGCACAGCCCCATTGGAGCCATTTGACACGGTAAAAGAGTGCATCACAGTCCTTGGAGAGAGTTGGCAAGGGCCAGCACAGCCCCATTGGAGCCATTTGACAAGGTAAAAGAGTGCATCACAGTCCTTGGAGGGAGTTGACAAGGGCCAACAAAGGCCAGCACAGCCCCATTGGAGCCATTTGACAAGGTAAAAGAGTGCATCACAGTCCTTGGAGGGAGTTGACAAGGGCCATCAAAGGCCAGCAAAGCCCCATTGGAGCCATTTGACAAGGTAAAAGAGTGCATCACAGTCCTTGGAAAGAGTTGGCAAGGGCCAGCACAGCCCCATTGGAGCCATTTGACAAGGTAAAAGAGTGCATCACAGTCCTTGGAGAGAGTTGGCAAGGGCCAGCACAGCCCCATTGGAGCCATTTGACAAGGTAAAAGAGTGCATCACAGTCCTTGGAGGGAGTTGTCAAGGGCCAACAAAGGCCAGCACAGCCCCATTGGAGCCATTTGGCAAGGTAAAAGAGTTTATCACAGTCCTTGGAGAGAGTTGGCAAGGGCCAGCACAGCCCCATTGGAGCCATTTGACAAGGTAAAAGAGTGCATCACAGTCCTTGGAGGGAGTTGTCAAGGGCCAACAAAGGCCAGCACAGCCCCATTGGAGCCATTTGACAAGGTAAAAGAGTGCATCATAGTCCTTGGAGGGAGTTGACAAGGGCCAACGAAGGCCAGCACAGCCCCATTGGGGCCATTTGACAAGGTAAAAGAGTGCATCACAGTCCATGGAGAGAGTTGGCAAGGGCCAGCACAGCCCCATTGGAGCCATTTGACAAGGTAAAAGAGTGCATCACAGTCCTTGGAGGGAGTTGTCAAGGGCCAACAAAGGCCAGCACAGCCCCATTGGAGCCATTTGGCAAGGTAAAAGAGTGCATCACAGTCCTTGGAGAGAGTTGGCAAGGGCCAGCACAGCCCCATTGGAGCCATTTGACAAGGTAAAAGAGTGCATCATAGTCCTTGGAGGGAGTTGACAAGGGCCAACAAAGGCCAGCACAGCCCCATTGGAGCCATTTGACAAGGTAAAAGAGTGCACCACAGTCCTTGGAGGGAGTTGACAAGGGCGAACAAAGGTCAGCAAAGCCCCATTGGAGCCATTTGACAAGGTAAAAGACTGCATCACAGTCCTTGGAGGGAGTTGACAAGGGCCAACAAAGGCCAGCACAGCCCCATTGAAGCCATTTGACAAGGTAAAAGAGTGCATCACAGTCCTTGGAGTGAGTTGGCAAGGGCCAGCACAGCCCCATTGGAGCCATTTGACAATGTAAAAGAGTGCATCACAGTCCTTGGAGGGAGTTGTCAAGGGCCTACAAAGGCCAGCACAGCCCCATTGGAGCCATTTGACAAGGTAAAAGAGTGCATCACAGTCCTTGGAGAGAGTTGGCAAGGGCAAGCACAGCCCCATTGGAGCCATTTGACAAGGTAAAGTAGTGCATCACAGTCCTTGGAGGGAGTTGACAAGGGCCAACAAAGGCCAGCACAGCCCCATTGGAGCCATTTGACAAGGTAAAAGAGTGCATCACAATCCTTGGAGAGAGTTGGCAAGGGCCAGCACAGCCCCATTGGAGCCATTTGACAAGGTAAAAGAGTGCATCATAGTCCTTGGAGGGAGTTGTCAAGGGCCAACAAAGGCCAGCACAGCCCCATTGGAGCCATTTGGCAAGGTAAAAGAGTGCATCACAGTCCTTGGAGGGAGTTGTCAAGGGCCAACAAAGGCCAGCACAGCCCCATTGAAGCCATTTGACAAGGTAACAGAGTGCATCACAGTCCTTGGAGAGAGTTGGCAAGGGCCAGCACAGCCCCACTGGAGTCATTTGACAAGGTAAAACAGTGCATCACAGTCCTTGGAGAGAGTTGACAAGGGCCAGCACAGCCCCATTGGAGCCATTTGACAAGGTAAAAGAGTGCATCACAGTCCTTGGAGGGAGTTGACAAGGGCCAACAAAGGCCAGCACAGCCCCATTGGAGCCATTTGACAAGGTAAATGAGTGCATCACATTCCTTGGAGAGAGTTGGCAAGGGCCAGCACAGCCCCACTGGAGTCATTTGACAAGGTAAAACAATGCATCACAGTCCTTGGAGAGAGTTGGCAAGGGCCAGCATAGCCCCATTGGAGCCATTTGACAAGGTAAAAGAGTGCATCACAGTCCTTGGAGAGAGTTGGCAAGGGCCAGCACAGCCCCATTGGAGCCATTTGACAAGGTAAAAGAGTGCATCACAGTCCTTGGAGGGAGTTGTCAAGGGCCAACAAAGGCCAGCACAGCCCCATTGGAGCCATTTGACAAGGTAAAAGAGTGCATCACAGTCCTTGGAGGGAGTTGACAAGGGCCAACAAAGGCCAGCACAGCCCCATTGGAGCCATTTGACAAGGTAAAAGAGTGCATCACAGTCCTTGGAGGGAGTTGACAAGGGCCATCAAAGGCCAGCAAAGCCCCATTGGAGCCATTTGACAAGGTAAAAGAGTGCATCACAGTCCTTGGAGAGAGTTGGCAAGGGCCAGCACAGCCCCACTGGAGTCATTTGACAAGGTAAAACACTGCATCACAGTCCTTGGAGAGAGTTGACAAGGGCCAGCACAGCCCCATTGGAGCCATTTGACAAGGTAAAAGAGTGCATCACAGTCCTTGGAGGGAGTTGTCAAGGGCCAACAAAGGCCAGCACAGCCCCATTGGAGCCATTTGACAAGGTAAAAGAGTGCATCACAATCCTTGGAGAGAGTTGGCAAGGGCCAGCACAGCCCCATTGGAGCCATTTGACAAGGTAAAAGAGTGCATCATAGTCCTTGGAGGGAGTTGACAAGGGCCAACGAAGGCCAGCACAGCCCCATTGGGGCCATTTGACAAGGTAAAAGAGTGCATCACAGTCCATGGAGGGAGTTGTGAAGGGCCAACAAAGGCCAGCACAGCCCCATTGGAGCCATTTGACAAGGTAAAAGAGTGCATCACAGTCCTTGGAGGGAGTTGACAAGGGCCAACGAAGGCCAGCACAGCCCCATTGGGGCCATTTGACAAGGTAAAAGAGTGCATCACAGTCCATGGAGAGAGTTGGCAAGGGCCAGCACAGCCCCATTGGAGCCATTTGACAAGGTAAAAGAGTGCATCACAGTCCTTGGAGGGAGTTGACAAGGGCCAACAAAGGCCAGCACAGCCCCATTGGAGCCATTTGACAAGGTAAAAGAGTGCATCACAGTCCTTGGAGAGAGTTGGCAAGGGCCAGCACAGCCCCATTGGAGCCATTTGACAAGGTAAAAGAGTGCATCATAGTCCTTGGAGGGAGTTGACAAGGGCCAACAAAGGTCAGCAAAGCCCCATTGGAGCCATTTGACAAGGTAAAAGACTGCATCACAGTCCTTGGAGGGAGTTGACAAGGGCCAACAAAGGCCAGCACAGCCCCATTGAAGCCATTTGACAAGGTAAAAGAGTGCATCACAGTCCTTGGAGGGAGTTGGCAAGGGCCAGCACAGCCCCATTGGAGCCATTTGACAAGGTAAAAGAGTGCATCACAGTCCTTGGAGGGAGTTGTCAAGGGCCAACAAAGGCCAGCACAGCCCCATTGGAGCCATTTGACAAGGTAAAAGAGTGCATCACAGTCCTTGGAGAGAGTTGGCAAGGGCCAGCACAGCCCCATTGGAGCCATTTGACAAGGTAAAGTAGTGCATCACAGTCCTTGGAGGGAGTTGACAAGGGCCAACAAAGGCCAGCACAGCCCCATTGGAGCCATTTGACAAGGTAAAAGAGTGCATCACAATCCTTGGAGAGAGTTGGCAAGGGCCAGCACAGCCCCATTGGAGCCATTTGACAAGGTAAAAGAGTGCATCATAGTCCTTGGAGGGAGTTGTCAAGGGCCAACAAAGGCCAGCACAGCCCCATTGGAGCCATTTGACAAGGTAAAAGAGTGCATCATAGTCCTTGGAGGGAGTTGACAAGGGCCAACGAAGGCCAGCACAGCCCCCATTGGGGCCATTTGACAAGGTAAAAGAGTGCATCACAGTCCATGGAGAGAGTTGGCAAGGGCCAGCACAGCCCCATTGGAGCCATTTGACAAGGTAAAAGAGTGCATCACAGTCCTTGGAGGGAGTTGTCAAGGGCCAACAAAGGCCAGCACAGCCCCATTGGAGCCATTTGACAAGGTAAAAGAGTGCATCACAGTCCTTGGAGAGAGTTGGCAAGGGCCAGCACAGCCCCATTGGAGCCATTTGACAAGGTAAAAGAGTGCATCATAGTCCTTGGAGGGAGTTGACAAGGGCCAACAAAGGCCAGCACAGCCCCATTGGAGCCATTTGACAAGGTAAAAGAGTGCACCACAGTCCTTGGAGGGAGTTGACAAGGGCGAACAAAGGTCAGCAAAGCCCCATTGGAGCCATTTGACAAGGTAAAAGACTGCATCACAGTCCTTGGAGGGAGTTGACAAGGGCCAACAAAGGCCAGCACAGCCCCATTGAAGCCATTTGACAAGGTAAAAGAGTGCATCACAGTCCTTGGAGGGAGTTGGCAAGGGCCAGCACAGCCCCATTGGAGCCATTTGACAAGGTAAAAGAGTGCATCACAGTCCTTGGAGGGAGTTGTCAAGGGCCAACAAAGGCCAGCACAGCCCCATTGGAGCCATTTGACAAGGTAAAAGAGTGCATCACAGTCCTTGGAGAGAGTCAACAAAGGCCAGCACAGCCCCATTGGAGCCATTTGGCAAGGTAAAAGAGTGCATCACAGTCCTTGGAGGGAGTTGTCAAGGGCCAACAAAGGCCAGCACAGCCCCATTGAAGCCATTTGACAAGGTAACAGAGTGCATCACAGTCCTTGGAGAGAGTTGGCAAGGGCCAGCACAGCCCCACTGGAGTCATTTGACAAGGTAAAACAGTGCATCACAGTCCTTGGAGAGAGTTGACAAGGGCCAGCACAGCCCCATTGGAGCCATTTGACAAGGTAAAAGAGTGCATCACAGTCCTTGGAGGGAGTTGACAAGGGCCAACAAAGGCCAGCACAGCCCCATTGGAGCCATTTGACAAGGTAAATGAGTGCATCACATTCCTTGGAGAGAGTTGGCAAGGGCCAGCACAGCCCCACTGGAGTCATTTGACAAGGTAAAACAGTGCATCACAGTCCTTGGAGAGAGTTGGCAAGGGCCAGCATAGCCCCATTGGAGCCATTTGACAAGGTAAAAGAGTGCATCACAGTCCTTGGAGAGAGTTGGCAAGGGCCAGCACAGCCCCATTGGAGCCATTTGACAAGGTAAAAGAGTGCATCACAGTCCTTGGAGGGAGTTGTCAAGGGCCAACAAAGGCCAGCACAGCCCCATTGGAGCCATTTGACAAGGTAAAAGAGTGCATCACAGTCCTTGGAGGGAGTTGACAAGGGCCAACAAAGGCCAGCACAGCCCCATTGGAGCCATTTGACAAGGTAAAAGAGTGCATCACAGTCCTTGGAGGGAGTTGACAGGGGCCATCAAAGGCCAGCAAAGCCCCATTGGAGCCATTTGACAAGGTAAAAGAGTGCATCACAGTCCTTGGAGAGAGTTGGCAAGGGCCAGCACAGCCCCACTGGAGTCATTTGACAAGGTAAAACAGTGCATCACAGTCCTTGGAGGGAGTTGACAAGGGCCAGCACAGCCCCATTGGAGCCATTTGACAAGGTAAAAGAGTGCATCACAGTCCTTGGAGGGAGTTGTCAAGGGCCATCAAAGGCCAGCACAGCCCCATTGGAGCCATTTGACAAGGTAAAAGAGTGCATCACAATCCTTGGAGAGAGTTGGCAAGGGCCAGCACAGCCCCATTGGAGCCATTTGACAAGGTAAAAGAGTGCATCATAGTCCTTGGAGGGAGTTGACAAGGGCCAACGAAGGCCAGCACAGCCCCATTGGGGCCATTTGACAAGGTAAAAGAGTGCATCACAGTCCATGGAGGGAGTTGGCAAGGGCCAACAAAGGCCAGCACAGCCCCATTGAAGCCATTTGACAAGGTAACAGAGTGCATCACAGTCCTTGGAGAGAGTTGGCAAGGGCCAGCAAAGCCCCACTGGAGTCATTTGACAAGGTAAAACAGTGCATCACAGTCCTTGGAGAGAGTTGGCAAGGGCCAGCACAGCCCCATTGGAGCCATTTGACAAGGTAAAAGAGTGCATCACAGTCCTTGGAGGGAGTTGTCAAGGGCCAACAAAGGCCAGCACAGCCCCATTGGAGCCATTTGGCAAGGTAAAAGAGTGTATCACAGTCCTTGGAGGGAGTAGTCAAGGGCCAACAAAGGCCAGCACAGCCCCATTGGAGCCATTTGACAAGGTAACAGAGTGCATCACAGTCCTTGGAGAGAGTTGGCAAGGGCCAGCACAGCCCCACTGGAGTCATTTGACAAGGTAAAAGAGTGCATCACAGTCCTTGGAGAGAGTTGGCAAGGGCCAGCACAGCCCCATTGGAGCCATTTGACAAGGTAAAAGAGTGCATCACAGTCCATGGAGGGAGTTGGCAAGGGCCAACAAAGGCCAGCACAGCCCCATTGAAGCCATTTGACAAGGTAACAGAGTGCATCACAGTCCTTGGAGAGAGTTGGCAAGGGCCAGCACAGCCCCACTGGAGTCATTTGACAAGGTAAAACAGTGCATCACAGTCCTTGGAGAGAGTTGGCAAGGGCCAGCACAGCCCCATTGGAGCCATTTGACAAGGTAAAAGAGTGCATCACAGTCCTTGGAGGGAGTTGTCAAGGGCCAACAAAGGCCAGCACAGCCCCATTGGAGCCATTTGGCAAGGTAAAAGAGTGCATCACAGTCCTTGGAGGGATTTGACAAGGGCCAAGAAAGGCCAGCACAGCCCCATTGGAGCCATTTGGCAAGGTAAAAGAGTGCATCACAGTCCTTGGAGAGAGTTGGCAAGGGCCAGCACAGCCCCATTGGAGCCATTTGACAAGGTAAAAGAGTGCATCACAGTCCTTGGAGGGAGTTGTCAAGGGCCAACAAAGGCCAGCACAGCCCCATTGGAGCCATTTGACAAGGTAAAAGAGTGCATCACAGTCCTTGGAGAGAGTTGGCAAGGGCCAGCACAGCCCCATTGGAGCCATTTGACAAGGTAAAGGAGTGCATCACAGTCCTTGGAGGGAGTTGACAAGGGCCAACAAAGGCCAGCACAGCCCAATTGGAGCCATTTGACAAGGTAAAAGAGTGCATCACAATCCTTGGAGAGAGTTGGCAAGGGCCAGCACAGCCCCATTGGAGCCATTTGACAAGGTAAAAGAGTGCATCATAGTCCTTGGAGGGAGTTGACAAGGGCCAACAAAGGCCAGCACAGCCCCATTGGAGCCATTTGACAAGGTAAAAGAGTGTATCACAGTCCTTGGAGGGAGTTGACAAGGGCCAACAAAGGCCAGCACAGCCCCATTGAAGCCATTTGACAAGGTAAAAGAGTGCATCACAGTCCTTGGAGAGAGTTGGCAAGGGCCAGCACAGCCCCACTGGAGCCATTTGACAAGGTAAAAGAGTGCATCACAGTCCTTGGAGGGAGTTGTCAAGGGCCAACAAAGGCCAGCACAGCCCCATTGGAGCCATTTGGCAAGGTGAAAGAGTGCTTCACAGTCCTTGGAGAGAGTTGGCAAGGGCCAGCACAGCCCCATTGGAGCCATTTGACAAGGTAAAAGAGTGCATCATAATCCTTGGAGAGAGTTGGCAAGGGCCAGCACAGCCCCATTGGAGCCATTTGACGAGGTAAAACGAGTGCATCACAGTCCTTGGAGAGAGTTGGCAAGGGCCAACAAAGGCCAGCACAGCCCCATTGGAGCCATTTGACAAGGTAAAAGAGTGCATCACAGTCCTTGGAGGGAGTTGACAAGGGCCATCAAAGGCCAGCAAAGCCCCATTGGAGCCATTTGACAAGGTAAAAGAGTGCATCACAGTCCTTGGAAAGAGTTGGCAAGGGCCAGCACAGCCCCATTGGAGCCATTTGACAAGGTAAAAGAGTGCATCACAGTCCTTGGAGGGAGTTGACAAGGGCCAACAAAGGCCAGCACAGCCCCATTGGAGCCATTTGACAAGGTAAAAGAGTGCATCACAGTCCTTGGAGAGAGTTGGCAAGGGCCAGCACAGCCCCATTGGAGCCATTTGACAAGGTAAAAGAGTGCATCACAGTCCTTGGAGGGAGTTGACAAGGGCCAACAAAGGCCAGCACAGCCCCATTGGAGCCATTTGACAAGGTAAAAGAGTGCATCACAGTCCTTGGAGGGAGTTGACAAGGGCCATCAAAGGCCAGCAAAGCCCCATTGGAGCCATTTGACAAGGTAAAAGAGTGCATCACAGTCCTTGGAAAGAGTTGGCAAGGGCCAGCACAGCCCCATTGGAGCCATTTGACAAGGTAAAAGAGTGCATCACAGTCCTTGGAGAGAGTTGGCAAGGGCCAGCACAGCCCCAGTGGAGCCATTTGACAAGGTAAAAGAGTGCATCACAGTCCTTGGAGGGAGTTGTCAAGGGCCAACAAAGGCCAGCACAGCCCCATTGGAGCCATTTGGCAAGGTAAAAGAGTTTATCACAGTCCTTGGAGAGAGTTGGCAAGGGCCAGCACAGCCCCATTGGAGCCATTTGACAAGGTAAAAGAGTGCATCACAGTCCTTGGAGGGAGTTGTCAAGGGCCAACAAAGGCCAGCACAGCCCCATTGGAGCCATTTGACAAGGTAAAAGAGTGCATCATAGTCCTTGGAGGGAGTTGACAAGGGCCAACGAAGGCCAGCACAGCCCCATTGGGGCCATTTGACAAGGTAAAAGAGTGCATCACAGTCCATGGAGAGAGTTGGCAAGGGCCAGCACAGCCCCATTGGAGCCATTTGACAAGGTAAAAGAGTGCATCACAGTCCTTGGAGGGAGTTGTCAAGGGCCAACAAAGGCCAGCACAGCCCCATTGGAGCCATTTGACAAGGTAAAAGAGTGCATCACAGTCCTTGGAGAGAGTTGGCAAGGGCCAGCACAGCCCCATTGGAGCCATTTGACAAGGTAAAAGAGTGCATCATAGTCCTTGGAGGGAGTTGACAAGGGCCAACAAAGGCCAGCACAGCCCCATTGGAGCCATTTGACAAGGTAAAAGAGTGCACCACAGTCCTTGGAGGGAGTTGACAAGGGCGAACAAAGGTCAGCAAAGCCCCATTGGAGCCATTTGACAAGGTAAAAGACTGCATCACAGTCCTTGGAGGGAGTTGACAAGGGCCAACAAAGGCCAGCACAGCCCCATTGAAGCCATTTGACAAGGTAAAAGAGTGCATCACAGTCCTTGGAGGGAGTTGGCAAGGGCCAGCACAGCCCCATTGGAGCCATTTGACAATGTAAAAGAGTGCATCACAGTCCTTGGAGGGAGTTGTCAAGGGCCAACAAAGGCCAGCACAGCCCCATTGGAGCCATTTGACAAGGTAAAAGAGTGCATCACAGTCCTTGGAGAGAGTTGGCAAGGGCAAGCACAGCCCCATTGGAGCCATTTGACAAGGTAAAGTAGTGCATCACAGTCCTTGGAGGGAGTTGACAAGGGCCAACAAAGGCCAGCACAGCCCCATTGGAGCCATTTGACAAGGTAAAAGAGTGCATCACAATCCTTGGAGAGAGTTGGCAAGGGCCAGCACAGCCCCATTGGAGCCATTTGACAAGGTAAAAGAGTGCATCATAGTCCTTGGAGGGAGTTGTCAAGGGCCAACAAAGGCCAGCACAGCCCCATTGGAGCCATTTGGCAAGGTAAAAGAGTGCATCACAGTCCTTGGAGGGAGTTGTCAAGGGCCAACAAAGGCCAGCACAGCCCCATTGAAGCCATTTGACAAGGTAACAGAGTGCATCACAGTCCTTGGAGAGAGTTGGCAAGGGCCAGCACAGCCCCACTGGAGTCATTTGACAAGGTAAAACAGTGCATCACAGTCCTTGGAGAGAGTTGACAAGGGCCAGCACAGCCCCATTGGAGCCATTTGACAAGGTAAAAGAGTGCATCACAGTCCTTGGAGGGAGTTGACAAGGGCCAACAAAGGCCAGCACAGCCCCATTGGAGCCATTTGACAAGGTAAATGAGTGCATCACATTCCTTGGAGAGAGTTGGCAAGGGCCAGCACAGCCCCACTGGAGTCATTTGACAAGGTAAAACAATGCATCACAGTCCTTGGAGAGAGTTGGCAAGGGCCAGCATAGCCCCATTGGAGCCATTTGACAAGGTAAAAGAGTGCATCACAGTCCTTGGAGAGAGTTGGCAAGGGCCAGCACAGCCCCATTGGAGCCATTTGACAAGGTAAAAGAGTGCATCACAGTCCTTGGAGGGAGTTGTCAAGGGCCAACAAAGGCCAGCACAGCCCCATTGGAGCCATTTGACAAGGTAAAAGAGTGCATCACAGTCCTTGGAGGGAGTTGACAAGGGCCAACAAAGGCCAGCACAGCCCCATTGGAGCCATTTGACAAGGTAAAAGAGTGCATCACAGTCCTTGGAGGGAGTTGACAAGGGCCATCAAAGGCCAGCAAAGCCCCATTGGAGCCATTTGACAAGGTAAAAGAGTGCATCACAGTCCTTGGAGAGAGTTGGCAAGGGCCAGCACAGCCCCACTGGAGTCATTTGACAAGGTAAAACAGTGCATCACAGTCCTTGGAGAGAGTTGACAAGGGCCAGCACAGCCCCATTGGAGCCATTTGACAAGGTAAAAGAGTGCATCACAGTCCTTGGAGGGAGTTGTCAAGGGCCAACAAAGGCCAGCACAGCCCCATTGGAGCCATTTGACAAGGTAAAAGAGTGCATCACAATCCTTGGAGAGAGTTGGCAAGGGCCAGCACAGCCCCATTGGAGCCATTTGACAAGGTAAAAGAGTGCATCATAGTCCTTGGAGGGAGTTGACAAGGGCCAACAAAGGCCAGCACAGCCCCATTGGGGCCATTTGACAAGGTAACAGAGTGCATCACAGTCCATGGAGGGAGTTGTGAAGGGCCAACAAAGGCCAGCACAGCCCCATTGGAGCCATTTGACAAGGTAAAAGAGTGCATCATAGTCCTTGGAGGGAGTTGACAAGGGCCAACGAAGGCCAGCACAGCCCCATTGGGGCCATTTGACAAGGTAAAAGAGTGCATCACAGTCCATGGAGAGAGTTGGCAAGGGCCAGCACAGCCCCATTGGAGCCATTTGACAAGGTAAAAGAGTGCATCACAGTCCTTGGAGGGAGTTGTCAAGGGCCAACAAAGGCCAGCACAGCCCCATTGGAGCCATTTGACAAGGTAAAAGAGTGCATCACAGTCCTTGGAGAGAGTTGGCAAGGGCCAGCACAGCCCCATTGGAGCCATTTGACAAGGTAAAAGAGTGCATCATAGTCCTTGGAGGGAGTTGACAAGGGCCAACAAAGGTCAGCAAAGCCCCATTGGAGCCATTTGACAAGGTAAAAGACTGCATCACAGTCCTTGGAGGGAGTTGACAAGGGCCAACAAAGGCCAGCACAGCCCCATTGGAGCCATTTGACAAGGTAAAAGAGTGCATCACAGTCCTTGGAGGGAGTTGACAAGGGCCAGCACAGCCCCATTGGAGCCATTTGACAAGGTAAAAGAGTGCATCACAGTCCTTGGAGGGAGTTGTCAAGGGCCAACAAAGGCCAGCACAGCCCCATTGGAGCCATGTGACAAGGTAAAAGAGTGCATCACAGTCCTTGGAGAGAGTTGGCAAGGGCCAGCACAGCCCCATTGGAGCCATTTGACAAGGTAAAGTAGTGCATCACAGTCCTTGGAGGGAGTTGACAAGGGCCAACAAAGGCCAGCACAGCCCCATTGGAGCCATTTGACAAGGTAAAAGAGTGCATCACAATCCTTGGAGAGAGTTGGCAAGGGCCAGCACAGCCCCATTGGAGCCATTTGACAAGGTAAAAGAGTGCATCATAGTCCTTGGAGGGAGTTGTCAAGGGCCAACAAAGGCCAGCACAGCCCCATTGGAGCAATTTGGCAAGGTAAAAGAGTGCATCACAGTCCTTGGAGGGAGTTGTCAAGGGCCAACAAAGGCCAGCACAGCCCCATTGAAGCCATTTGACAAGGTAACAGAGTGCATCACAGTCCTTGGAGAGAGTTGGCAAGGGCCAGCACAGCCCCACTGGAGTCATTTGACAAGGTAAAACAGTGCATCACAGTCCTTGGAGAGAGTTGACAAGGGCCAGCACAGCCCCATTGGAGCCATTTGACAAGGTAAAAGAGTGCATCACAGTCCTTGGAGGGAGTTGACAAGGGCCAACAAAGGCCAGCACAGCCCCATTGGAGCCATTTGACAAGGTAAATGAGTGCATCACATTCCTTGGAGAGAGTTGGCAAGGGCCAGCACAGCCCCACTGGAGTCATTTGACAAGGTAAAACAGTGCATCACAGTCCTTGGAGAGAGTTGGCAAGGGCCAGCATAGCCCCATTGGAGCCATTTGACAAGGTAAAAGAGTGCATCACAGTCCTTGGAGAGAGTTGGCAAGGGCCAGCACAGCCCCATTGGAGCCATTTGACAAGGTAAAAGAGTGCATCACAGTCCTTGGAGGGAGTTGTCAAGGGCCAACAAAGGCCAGCACAGCCCCATTGGAGCCATTTGACAAGGTAAAAGAGTGCATCACAGTCCTTGGAGGGAGTTGACAAGGGCCAACAAAGGCCAGCACAGCCCCATTGGAGCCATTTGACAAGGTAAAAGAGTGCATCACAGTCCTTGGAGGGAGTTGACAAGGGCCATCAAAGGCCAGCAAAGCCCCATTGGAGCCATTTGACAAGGTAAAAGAGTGCATCACAGTCCTTGGAAAGAGTTGGCAAGGGCCAGCACAGCCCCATTGGGGCCATTTGACAAGGTAAAAGAGTGCATCACAGTCCATGGAGGGAGTTGGCAAGGGCCAACAAAGGCCAGCACAGCCCCATTGAAGCCATTTGACAAGGTAACAGAGTGCATCACAGTCCTTGGAGAGAGTTGGCAAGGGCCAGCACAGCCCCACTGGAGTCATTTGACAAGGTAAAACAGTGCATCACAGTCCTTGGAGAGAGTTGGCAAGGGCCAGCACAGCCCCATTGGAGCCATTTGACAAGGTAAAAGAGTGCATCACAGTCCTTGGAGGGAGTTGACAAGGGCCAACAAAGGCCAGCACAGCCCCATTGGAGCCATTTGACAAGGTAAAAGAGTGCATCACAGTCCTTGGAGGGAGTTGACAAGGGCCATCAAAGGCCAGCAAAGCCCCATTGGAGCCATTTGACAAGGTAAAAGAGTGCATCACAGTCCTTGGAAAGAGTTGGCAAGGGCCAGCACAGCCCCATTGGGGCCATTTGACAAGGTAAAAGAGTGCATCACAGTCCATGGAGGGAGTTGGCAAGGGCCAACAAAGGCCAGCACAGCCCCATTGAAGCCATTTGACAAGGTAACAGAGTGCATCACAGTCCTTGGAGAGAGTTGGCAAGGGCCAGCACAGCCCCACTGGAGTCATTTGACAAGGTAAAAGAGTGCATCACAGTCCTTGGAGAGAGTTGGCAAGGGCCAGCACAGCCCCATTGGAGCCATTTGACAAGGTAAAAGAGTGCATCACAGTCCTTGGAGGGAGTTGTGAAGGGCCAACAAAGGCCAGCACAGCCCCATTGGAGCCATTTGACAAGGTAAAAGAGTGCATCATAGTCCTTGGAGGGAGTTGACAAGGGCCAACGAAGGCCAGCACAGCCCCATTGGGGCCATTTGACAAGGTAAAAGAGTGCATCACAGTCCATGGAGGGAGTTGGCAAGGGCCAACAAAGGCCAGCACAGCCCCATTGAAGCCATTTGACAAGGTAACAGAGTGCATCACAGTCCTTGGAGAGAGTTGGCAAGGGCCAGCACAGCCCCACTGGAGCCATTTGACAAGGTAAAACAGTGCATCACAGTCCTTGGAGAGAGTTGGCAAGGGCCAGCACAGCCCCATTGGAGCCATTTGACAAGGTAAAAGAGTGCATCACAGTCCTTGGAGGGAGTTGTCAAGGGCCAACAAAGGCCAGCACAGCCCCATTGGAGCCATTTGGCAAGGTAAAAGAGTGCATCACAGTCCTTGGAGGGAGTTGTCAAGGGCCAACAAAGGCCAGCACAGCCCCATTGGAGCCATTTGGCAAGGTAAAAGAGTGCATCACAGTCCTTGGAGAGAGTTGGCAAGGGCCAGCACAGCCCCATTGGAGCCATTTGACAAGGTAAAAGAGTGCATCACAGTCCTTGGAGGGAGTTGTCAAGGGCCAACAAAGGCCAGCACAGCCCCATTGGAGCCATTTGACAAGGTAAAAGAGTGCATCACAGTCCTTGGAGAGAGTTGGCAAGGGCCAGCACAGCCCCATTGGAGCCATTTGACAAGGTAAAGGAGTGCATCACAGTCCTTGGAGGGAGTTGACAAGGGCCAACAAAGGCCAGCACAGCCCCATTGGAGCCATTTGACAAGGTAAAAGAGTGCATCACAGTCCTTGGAGAGAGTTGGCAAGGGCCAGCACAGCCCCATTGGAGCCATTTGACAAGGTAAAAGAGTGCATCACAGTCCTTGGAGGGAGTTGTCAAGGGCCAACAAAGGCCAGCACAGCCCCATTGGAGCCATTTGGCAAGGTAAAAGAGTGCATCACTGTCCTTGGAGAGAGTTGGCAAGGGCCAGCACAGCCCCATTGGAGCCATTTGACAAGGTAAAAGAGTGCATCACAATCCTTGGAGAGAGTTGGCAAGGGCCAGCACAGCCCCATTGGAGCCATTTGACAAGGTAAAAGAGTGCATCATAGTCCTTGGAGGGAGTTGACAAGGGCCAACGAAGGCCAGCACAGCCCCATTGGGGCCATTTGACAAGGTAAAAGAGTGCATCACAGTCCTTGGAGGGAGTTGGCAAGGGCCAACAAAGGCCAGCACAGCCCCATTGAAGCCATTTGACAAGGTAACCGAGTGCATCACAGTCCTTGGAGAGAGTTGGCAAGGGCCAGCACAGCCCCACTGGAGTCATTTGACAAGGTAAAACAGTGCATCACAGTCCTTGGAGAGAGTTGGCAAGGGCCAGCACAGCCCCATTGGAGCCATTTGACAAGGTAAAAGAGTGCATCACAGTCCTTGGAGGGAGTTGTCAAGGGCCAACAAAGGCCAGCACAGCCCCATTGGAGCCATTTGGCAAGGTAAAAGAGTGCATCACAGTCCTTGGAGGGAGTTGTCAAGGGCCAACAAAGGCCAGCACAGCCCCATTGGAGCCATTTGACAAGGTAAAAGAGTGCATCACAGTCCTTGGAGAGAGTTGGCAAGGGCCAGCACAGCCCCATTGGAGCCATTTGACAAGGTAAAAGAGTGCATCATAGTCCTTGGAGGGAGTTGACAAGGGCCAACAAAGGCCAGCACAGCCCCATTGGAGCCATTTGACAAGGTAAAAGAGTGCACCACAGTCCTTGGAGGGAGTTGACAAGGGCGAACAAAGGTCAGCAAAGCCCCATTGGAGCCATTTGACAAGGTAAAAGACTGCATCACAGTCCTTGGAGGGAGTTGACAAGGGCCAACAAAGGCCAGCACAGCCCCATTGAAGCCATTTGACAAGGTAAAAGAGTGCATCACAGTCCTTGGAGGGAGTTGGCAAGGGCCAGCACAGCCCCATTGGAGCCATTTGACAAGGTAAAAGAGTGCATCACAGTCCTTGGAGGGAGTTGTCAAGGGCCAACAAAGGCCAGCACAGCCCCATTGGAGCCATTTGACAAGGTAAAAGAGTGCATCACAGTCCTTGGAGAGAGTTGGCAAGGGCCAGCACAGCCCCATTGGAGCCATTTGACAAGGTAAAGTAGTGCATCACAGTCCTTGGAGGGAGTTGACAAGGGCCAACAAAGGCCAGCACAGCCCCATTGGAGCCATTTGACAAGGTAAAAGAGTGCATCACAATCCTTGGAGAGAGTTGGCAAGGGCCAGCACAGCCCCATTGGAGCCATTTGACAAGGTAAAAGAGTGCATCATAGTCCTTGGAGGGAGTTGTCAAGGGCCAACAAAGGCCAGCACAGCCCCATTGGAGCCATTTGGCAAGGTAACCGAGTGCATCACAGTCCTTGGAGAGAGTTGGCAAGGGCCAGCACAGCCCCACTGGAGTCATTTGACAAGGTAAAACAGTGCATCACAGTCCTTGGAGAGAGTTGGCAAGGGCCAGCACAGCCCCATTGGAGCCATTTGACAAGGTAAAAGAGTGCATCACAGTCCTTGGAGGGAGTTGTCAAGGGCCAACAAAGGCCAGCACAGCCCCATTGGAGCCATTTGGCAAGGTAAAAGAGTGCATCACAGTCCTTGGAGGGAGTTGTCAAGGGCCAACAAAGGCCAGCACAGCCCCATTGAAGCCATTTGACAAGGTAACAGAGTGCATCACAGTCCTTGGAGAGAGTTGGCAAGGGCCAGCACAGCCCCACTGGAGTCATTTGACAAGGTAAAACAGTGCATCACAGTCCTTGGAGAGAGTTGACAAGGGCCAGCACAGCCCCATTGGAGCCATTTGACAAGGTAAAAGAGTGCATCACAGTCCTTGGAGAGAGTTGGCAAGGGCCAGCACAGCCCCATTGGAGCCATTTGACAAGGTAAAAGAGTGCATCATAGTCCTTGGAGGGAGTTGACAAGGGCCAACGAAGGCCAGCACAGCCCCATTGGGGCCATTTGACAAGGTAAAAGAGTGCATCACAGTCCATGGAGGGAGTTGGCAAGGGCCAACAAAGGCCAGCACAGCCCCATTGAAGCAATTTGACAAGGTAACAGAGTGCATCACAGTCCTTGGAGAGAGTTGGCAAGGGCCAGCACAGCCCCACTGGAGTCATTTGACAAGGTAAAACAGTGCATCACAGTCCTTGGAGAGAGTTGGCAAGGGCCAGCACAGCCCCATTGGAGCCATTTGACAAGGTAAAAGAGTGCATCACAGTCCTTGGAGGGAGTTGTCAAGGGCCAACAAAGGCCAGCACAGCCCCATTGAAGCCATTTGACAAGGTAACCGAGTGCATCACAGTCCTTGGAGAGAGTTGGCAAGGGCCAGCACAGCCCCACTGGAGTCATTTGACAAGGTAAAACAGTGCATCACAGTCCTTGGAGAGAGTTGGCAAGGGCCAGCACAGCCCCATTGGAGCCATTTGACAAGGTAAAAGAGTGCATCACAGTCCTTGGAGGGAGTTGTCAAGGGCCAACAAAGGCCAGCACAGCCCCATTGGAGCCATTTGGCAAGGTAAAAGAGTGCATCACAGTCCTTGGAGGGAGTTGTCAAGGGCCAACAAAGGCCAGCACAGCCCCATTGAAGCCATTTGACAAGGTAACCGAGTGCATCACAGTCCTTGGAGAGAGTTGGCAAGGGCCAGCACAGCCCCACTGGAGTCATTTGACAAGGTAAAACAGTGCATCACAGTCCTTGGAGAGAGTTGGCAAGGGCCAGCACAGCCCCATTGGAGCCATTTGACAAGGTAAAAGAGTGCATCACAGTCCTTGGAGGGAGTTGTCAAGGGCCAACAAAGGCCAGCACAGCCCCATTGGAGCCATTTGGCAAGGTAAAAGAGTGCATCACAGTCCTTGGAGGGAGTTGTCAAGGGCCAACAAAGGCCAGCACAGCCCCATTGGAGCCATTTGGCAAGGTAAAAGAGTGCATCACAGTCCTTGGAGGGAGTTGTCAAGGGCCAACAAAGGCCAGCACAGCCCCATTGGAGCCATTTGACAAGGTAAAAGAGTGCATCACAATCCTTGGAGAGAGTTGGCAAGGGCCAGCACAGCCCCATTGGAGCCATTTGACAAGGTAAAACAGTGCATCACAGTCCTTGGAGAGAGTTGGCAAGGGCCAGCACAGCCCCATTGGAGCCATTTGACAAGGTAAAAGAGTGCATCACAGTCCTTGGAGGGAGTTGTCAAGGGCCAACAAAGGCCAGCACAGCCCCATTGAAGCCATTTGACAAGGTAACCGAGTGCATCACAGTCCTTGGAGAGAGTTGGCAAGGGCCAGCACAGCCCCACTGGAGTCATTTGACAAGGTAAAACAGTGCATCACAGTCCTTGGAGAGAGTTGGCAAGGGCCAGCACAGCCCCATTGGAGCCATTTGACAAGGTAAAAGAGTGCATCACAGTCCTTGGAGGGAGTTGTCAAGGGCCAACAAAGGCCAGCACAGCCCCATTGGAGCCATTTGGCAAGGTAAAAGAGTGCATCACAGTCCTTGGAGGGAGTTGTCAAGGGCCAACAAAGGCCAGCACAGCCCCATTGGAGCCATTTGGCAAGGTAAAAGAGTGCATCACAGTCCTTGGAGGGAGTTGTCAAGGGCCAACAAAGGCCAGCACAGCCCCATTGGAGCCATTTGACAAGGTAAAAGAGTGCATCACAATCCTTGGAGAGAGTTGGCAAGGGCCAGCACAGCCCCATTGGAGCCATTTGACAAGGTAAAAGAGTGCATCATAGTCCTTGGAGGGAGTTGACAAGGGCCAACGAAGGCCAGCACAGCCCCAATGGGGCCATTTGACAAGGTAAAAGAGTGCATCACAGTCCATGGAGGGAGTTGGCAAGGGCCAACAAAGGCCAGCACAGCCCCATTGAAGCCATTTGACAAGGTAACAGAGTGCATCACAGTCCTTGGAGAGAGTTGGCAAGGGCCAGCACAGCCCCACTGGAGTCATTTGACAAGGTAAAACAGTGCATCACAGTCCTTGGAGAGAGTTGGCAAGGGCCAGCACAGCCCCATTGGAGCCATTTGACAAGGTAAAAGAGTGCATCACAGTCCTTGGAGGGAGTTGTGAAGGGCCAACAAAGGCCAGCACAGCCCCATTGGAGCCATTTGACAAGGTAAAAGAGTGCATCATAGTCCTTGGAGGGAGTTGACAAGGGCCAACGAAGGCCAGCACAGCCCCATTGGGGCCATTTGACAAGGTAAAAGAGTGCATCACAGTCCATGGAGGGAGTTGGCAAGGGCCAACAAAGGCCAGCACAGCCCCATTGAAGCCATTTGACAAGGTAACAGAGTGCATCACAGTCCTTGGAGAGAGTTGGCAAGGGCCAGCACAGCCCCACTGGAGTCATTTGACAAGGTAAAACAGTGCATCACAGTCCTTGGAGAGAGTTGGCAAGGGCCAGCACAGCCCCATTGGAGCCATTTGACAAGGTAAAAGAGTGCATCACAGTCCTTGGAGGGAGTTGTCAAGGGCCAACAAAGGCCAGCACAGCCCCATTGGAGCCATTTGGCAAGGTAAAAGAGTGCATCACAGTCCTTGGAGGGAGTTGTCAAGGGCCAACAAAGGCCAGCACAGCCCCATTGGAGCCATTTGGCAAGGTAAAAGAGTGCATCACAGTCCTTGGAGAGAGTTGGCAAGGGCCAGCACAGCCCCATTGGAGCCATTTGACAAGGTAAAAGAGTGCATCACAGTCCTTGGAGGGAGTTGTCAAGGGCCAACAAAGGCCAGCACAGCCCCATTGGAGCCATTTGACAAGGTAAAAGAGTGCATCACAGTCCTTGGAGGGAGTTGGCAAGGGCCAGCACAGCCCCATTGGAGCCATTTGACAAGGTAAAGGAGTGCATCACAGTCCTTGGAGGGAGTTGACAAGGGCCAACAAAGGCCAGCACAGCCCCATTGGAGCCATTTGACAAGGTAAAAGAGTGCATCACAGTCCTTGGAGAGAGTT
This sequence comes from Bombina bombina, assembly GCF_027579735.1. Lineage (NCBI taxonomy): Eukaryota > Metazoa > Chordata > Amphibia > Anura > Bombinatoridae > Bombina > Bombina bombina. Next base: position 2,065,001 of record NC_069507.1, on the reverse strand, counting down.
GGCAAGGGCCAGCACAGCCCCATTGGAGCCATTTGACAAGGTAAAAGAGTGCATCACAGTCCTTGGAGGGAGTTGTCAAGGGCCAACAAAGGCCAGCACAGCCCCATTGGAGCCATTTGACAAGGTAAAAGAGTGCATCACTGTCCTTGGAGAGAGTTGGCAAGGGCCAGCACAGCCCCATTGGAGCCATTTGACAAGGTAAAAGAGTGCATCACAATCCTTGGAGAGAGTTGGCAAGGGCCAGCACAGCCCCATTGGAGCCATTTGACAAGGTAAAAGAGTGCATCATAGTCCTTGGAGGGAGTTGACAAGGGCCAACGAAGGCCAGCACAGCCCCATTGGGGCCATTTGACAAGGTAAAAGAGTGCATCACAGTCCTTGGAGGGAGTTGGCAAGGGCCAACAAAGGCCAGCACAGCCCCATTGAAGCCATTTGACAAGGTAACCGAGTGCATCACAGTCCTTGGAGAGAGTTGGCAAGGGCCAGCACAGCCCCACTGGAGTCATTTGACAAGGTAAAACAGTGCATCACAGTCCTTGGAGAGAGTTGGCAAGGGCCAGCACAGCCCCATTGGAGCCATTTGACAAGGTAAAAGAGTGCATCACAGTCCTTGGAGGGAGTTGTCAAGGGCCAACAAAGGCCAGCACAGCCCCATTGGAGCCATTTGGCAAGGTAAAAGAGTGCATCACAGTCCTTGGAGGGAGTTGTCAAGGGCCAACAAAGGCCAGCACAGCCCCATTGGAGCCATTTGGCAAGGTAAAAGAGTGCATCACAGTCCTTGGAGAGAGTTGGCAAGGGCCAGCACAGCCCCATTGGAGCCATTTGACAAGGTAAAAGAGTGCATCACAGTCCTTGGAGGGAGTTGTCAAGGGCCAACAAAGGCCAGCACAGCCCCATTGGAGCCATTTGACAAGGTAAAAGAGTGCATCACAGTCCTTGGAGAGAGTTGGCAAGGGCCAGCACAGCCCCATTGGAGCCATTTGACAAGGTAAAGGAGTGCATCACAGTCCTTGGAGGGAGTTGACAAGGGCCAACAAAGGCCAGCACAGCCCCATTGGAGCCATTTGACAAGGTAAAAGAGTGCATCACAATCCTTGGAGAGAGTTGGCAAGGGCCAGCACAGCCCCATTGGAGCCATTTGACAAGGTGAAAGAGTGCATCATAGTCCTTGGAGGGAGTTGACAAGGGCCAACAAAGGCCAGCACAGCCCCATTGGAGCCATTTGACAAGGTAAAAGAGTGCATCACAGTCCTTGGAGGGAGTTGACAAGGGCCAACAAAGGCCAGCACAGCCCCATTGAAGCCATTTGACAAGGTAAAAGAGTGCATCACAGTCCTTGGAGAGAGTTGGCAAGGGCCAGCACAGCCCCACTGGAGCCATTTGACAAGGTAAAAGAGTGCATCACAGTCCTTGGAGGGAGTTGTCAAGGGCCAACAAAGGCCAGCACAGCCCCATTGAAGCCATTTGACAAGGTAAAAGAGTGCATCACAGTCCTTGGAGAGAGTTGGCAAGGGCCAGCACAGCCCCATTGGAGCTATTTGACAAGGTAAAAGAGTGCATCATAATCCTTGGAGAGAGTTGGCAAGGGCCAGCACAGCCCCATTGGAGCCATTTGACAAGGTAAAAGAGTGCATCACAGTCCTTGGAGAGAGTTGGCAAGGGCCAACAAAGGCCAGCACAGCCCTATTGGAGCCATTTGACAAGGTAAAAGAGTGCATCACAGTCCTTGGAGGGAGTTGACAAGGGCCATCAAAGGCCAGCAAAGCCCCATTGGAGCCATTTGACAAGGTAAAAGAGTGCATCACAGTCCTTGGAGAGAGTTGGCAAGGGCCAGCACAGCACCATTGGAGCCATTTGACAAGGTAAAAGAGTGCATCACAGTCCTTGGAGGGAGTTGACAAGGGCCAACAAAGGCCAGCACAGCCCCATTGGAGCCATTTGACAAGGTAAAAGACTGCATCACAGTCCTTGGAGGGAGTTGACAAGGCCCAACAAAGGCCAGCACAGCCCCATTGGAGCCATTTGACAAGGTAAAAGACTGCATCACAGTCCTTGGAGGGAGTTGACAAGGCCCAACAAAGGCCAGCACAGCCCCATTGGAGCCATTTGACAAGGTAAAAGAGTGCATCACAGTCCTTGGAGGGAGTTGACAAGGCCCAACAAAGGCCAGCACAGCCCCATTGGAGCCATTTGGCAAGGTAAAAGAGTGCAACAGGCACAACAATAAACAAAAAGGCCAAATGGCAACAGTAACAAACAAATATGTAACATGTAGACGGAAGAATCTTAAGGCGACCTTGGAGCATCTCCAGATACTCCACTTACTGGGCATCACCTTCATTGTCCTCTTCATGCTCTGCTCCAGATTCAGGCATTGACTGTAAACGCCTTATATGGCGGAGAGTTGAATGCTGAACTTGGAGCAGGGTATGAATGGTGTCATTCATCCTTCCCAGGAACAGCGAGTTCCTCAGCACGGCCTGCTCTATACGTGACAGAGTTTCCAGCATGAGCCATGCTGAGTCACAACCTAAAATAAATAAATAGAAGAATATTAATGTTAATTACACAACATAATATAAATCTATCAAATATACATTTGAATTTGAAATCAAAATCATTCTTCCAATCAAATATTCAATATTTCTTCTCTTCACATGAAATATGTTCTTAATACATAAACCATTAAAGGTACAGTTTACTCCAAAATGTTATCCGCTGTAATTTGTTAACACTGATCCTTTTTTCCATCTTGAGTCTATGAATATTTTGAACATTATTTCTATTGTCCATACATTGTAAATTTTAATAGTTTATTTATCCTGTGGTATCCACACCTATCCTTAAAGCTTTTTGCCTTGAGTCCAACATGTGTAAACACAGCAAGCAGAAGAAATTACACTCCCAGTGGTTTACAGAAGAGAGAATGTAAGGAAAATTTATATTTCTATTTTTCAATACAAGTAGTAGTGATTGGTATATGGAGTGAGATGATATTAAAGGGACACTGACCACAAATATTTTAATTTGTGATTCAGATAGACCCTTAAAAAATATTTTAAACATTTAATTCACTCCTATTATCAAATCTAATACATTCTCTTTGTATCTTTAATTTAAATGCAACAATGTCATTTTATATTTCGTAGCATTTTTTGTGATCAACCTTAGTTGTCCCTGCTGATTGGTGGATAAATTAATCCAACAATAAAACAGAAACCCCCCCACAGTTCACAATATTTGAACAATTATATGCCTTTCAACCTAAAAATAAAGAGACAAAGAGAACTCTTAAAAATTGATAAGAGGAGTAAATTATCAAGTTGATTAACATTGCATGCTCTATTTGTATTAAATTTTAAATAATTTTTGGTTCACTGTCACTTTAAATATGTTATAATGTTGATTTAGAATGATACTTACAGCTGTGCCTGGGAAGGACGATCTGACACCTCGAACAATGAAGGTTGGGATGGGGGGAGGGATGGGATATTGGTGGGGAGGGCTTGGATGGGGCTGGCGAGGGCTGGGGTGCCGCTCTGGGGGAGCCCGTACAGCTGGGGATTCTTGGGAATGGTGAGTTTGGGACAGGGCAGGTTCGGGAACTGTACGGGCCAAAATACGGGGAGAGCGGCGAACGGGGACAATTCTGGGAGGGACAGGCCTGGAGGAATGGGAAGGGCCGGGAAGGTCTTGTGCCTGGGCAGGGGCTTCTACAGGGGGAGGGACCTGGGCAGGGGTGGGAGAATGATGCCCAGAAGTGGAGTGTCCATCTGAAATATATAATAAAATATATATTAACATCTCATACATCATGATCTCAAAGAAAGGCATTTCAACATGATTAGGTTTTATATATAATTAGAAGTGGTTTACAATTTATTAACAATGATGATATAAGGATATGGTATGCATATAGGCACTCAAATGAATAGCAAGGAGTGTCTGTCCAATAAGAAGATGATTATTGTGGTTTGTCATGGAATATGCAAGTGACATCATGATGTCATTAATTAAAAATCAGACCTAAATGAAAACATAATACAAGCATATGTTCATGCTGCATGATATGGAAAGGGGGGCAGTAGTGGATTCTAAAAGAAAAGGAATAATCCTTTTTCAAGTGCCAAAGCTGTAGACTTTGAAGTTCCTCATGAGAATGTTTACAAACAATAAGACATGTTGGATACATGTTAGATAGCTTTCACATACCATCAGACTCCATGGACGCCTCTTCCTCCTCCGTCCCACATGTTACATCAATATCTGTAAAACATAACATGTTGTGTACACGTTAATATCAGATATAATAACATGTTACTGTTGCTACAAGACACACATCAATGTTGCATTAAAGATATACTAATCCAAAGTTATGATTGACATCATTTTGATGGAGCATACAAATTACAGTAGATTTGTTATTCTCAATGAGTAAGAATTTAATGTTAGTGTTTGGATTTCATATAAATTCACAAAATAAGAGTACATGCAACATTTGAGAGTTCTCATGTGTGTATCACTTCATGATTGTTTACACAATTTAAAAGAAAAACAAACATATGTTATCCATCTTCTGAACAACAAAGGTGTAGACTAAGAAGCTTTGAGATATTAATCTTTCAATATTTAAATAAATTAGAGATATAATCATAGTACTAAATTATATGTTTGATTCAAATGTAATGCTTCATCAGAATCATGATCATAATATAGATTACAAATACACCTTCAATGACATATGAATGAGTCAATGGACTTACCAGAATGCTTGGAAACTATTTCCAAGTCGGTGCTGGATCCCCCCGGGCTCCCAACAAGAACTAGATCTATGAATGATATAGATATATATTAGTGAACACAGTTTGGACATCACTAAGTCACATCATTATCGATTTTTAGGAAAATTATACTTAGAACTGAAAACAATAGAGCACTAATCTGAAGAATAAATGCATGAGTGAATCCAGGTTATTTTGAATAAAAAGATGTCTTTAACATATGTTTAATTTCTGACTATATTAGACACACAAATCATCTCATATGATTATATTGCATATCTAAATATACCCATTGATCAATGTTTTTAAACAAATACACACAAACAACATTTTAAATAAAAACGGGTGATAAATCAAACCAAAGCCATGTGTCATATCGATCCATTTGTGCAATTGATCACAATGCAAAACAGAAGTTATTCATCCAAATATGTAATCATGGTGTTGTTAGGGTATGCTTATATCTATAAAGTAAGTCCAAGACTGAATGTCATTTAGATATCAATATTGTTTCATCCAAACAATGTAATGAGGAATGAATCAATTGATTATTAAAGGAACACTGACGTCAATTTGGTTAAAACATTGTTTTTTTTTTTTTAATTCCATCTTTATTGATTGTAAGTACGAAATAAAGAGAAGGTTACAAACAACGGTACACTTATCGTAAAAGGATTACAATTTGCTTGTCGTACTTTCAGTTACAAAGGCATTCCGGGATGGTGACTTGTATAACTGTATATAATACATAACAAATACAAAAAAGAAAGGAATAGAAAAACAAAACAGTACTGACCGGTAGTATTATCTCAACTAAATGGGAGAGTGATATGCACCGTAGAAGATTAAACAGATGTTGATCTTACACTTCTATGCTTAACTGATTCTTAAAGTTATAGGCTAGGCTAGGGGTTCCAGCTCATTTCAATTATACTATTAATTATATCTTCTAACAGGTGTAAGGGATAACTCGTATGTTATGCTCGTTGCAAACAAAAAAAAAGGGGGGGTCCCCCGGCTCCACGCATCACATTAAGTCAGGGTCTGGTTGTGTTAAAGTCAGGCTGGGCTGGGGTCTAGTCGGTGTCAGTGATTCTTCCCAAAGGAATCTCATATTTTGGAAAAATTCTAACCTGAGCCTTTTAAGGTATCCGAACTCCTCTAGGCTTAGCAACTCTTCAGTCTTAGCTAACCACATATGCCCAGTCGGAGGAATAGGTGATTTCCACCTCAAGGCTATCAGAGCCTTGGCGCCGTTAATTCCGATCTGTAGCACTTGTCTCCTAAGTTTACAAGGGATTTGAGGGAGTCTGTTCAGCAGCGCTATCTGGGGTGTCAGGCGAAGATCTGTAATTAGGCTGTTCCTGAAATGGTTCTCTATATATTGCCAGAATTGCTTTACTATGCCACACTCCCACCACATATGGAGGTAGCTGCCTCTTTTTTTACAGCCCCTCCAGCACAGATCGCTGGAGGATGGGTAAATAGAGTGTAGTCTTGTCGGGGTTAGGTACCAACATGTTAATACTCTGAAGTTTAATTCAAGGATTTTCGGGGAGGTTGACGATCTTTTAGTGCATTGAAATATTAACCCCCATTCCTCCGCATTTAAAGTGTCCTCTAACTCCCTGTGCCAGTTGTTGGTGTATGCAGGAAGTTCGTCTTTCATATAAGTTTGTAGCATGTAGCGCATTTTGGAGAGTGTGTGGGGTGTTGGTTCATTGGCTGAGCAGAGTCTCTCGAATGTGGTCAATGGCCTCAAAAAGTCTGTCTTAAATGGTGTAGTGTTAAGGAAGTGTGTAAGCTGCATATATTTTAGCCACGGGTGATACGCGCCATGTGCCACTTCTTTTATCTCTTCTCTGTTCATGAGTTTGCCATCCCTTAAAAATTCTCTTAATGGGGTGGTGTATCCCCATTCAGTTCCTCTCTGAATGTCCCTGTCCAGTCCTCCTATGAGTTCTGCATTTAGTGGGACAGGAAAGAGAGGGGATCTAGGCCCTGAGATATCATGTCTTTTATGTTTAATTGTGTCCCATGCTTCAAAAAAGTATTGATGTATTGGGAGTGTTGTGCAGCATGGGGGTCTAAAGGATTTGGGGACCCGACAGAGGGCGCCCACAGAGGGAACCTTTAATATTTGAGAGTCAATTGCTATCCAGGCCTTGTGGTCTGCTGTGTTGTGACAGTCATATACTCTCTGAAGTACTATTGCATCGAGATACACACAAATATCTGGTAGACCTAGCCCCCTGCTGAAGTAGGTCTATACATTGTGGCTTTATTTATCCGGGGTTTACTAGTGCCCCAGACTAATCTATTTATATAATTCTGGAGTCGTAGTGGGAACCAACCAGGCAAAGCTATGGGTAGGGCTTGTAGTGTGTAGAGGACTCTTGGCAGTGTTGTCATTTTTATGCACTGTATTTTCCCCCACCAGGACAGGGGTTCTGTCGCCCATGTGTTTAGGTCTTTCTGCGTTGATAGCAAAAGATCTTCGAAATTCTTTTTAAAAAGGGTTGTAGGGTTCGGAGATAGATAAATACCTAAGTATTTTATGGAGTCTGTTCTAAGCGCGAGTGGGCAGATCTCCGCGAGTTTCAGAAATTCATCCCGTCTAAGGGAAACGTTAAGTAGCTCTGACTTGGTCGTATTTACTGCCAAATTAGAGAATTCCCTGAATCTGTGGAGTTCATGCATAATTGCTGTCAGGGACTGGGTCGGGTCTGTGATAGTAAAAAGGACATCGTCCGTGTATAGTGCTACTTTGAAACTATGAGGGCCAATTTCTATTCCTTTTATAGAGTGATTATTCCGTACGTGAGCTGCCATTACTTCCATTGTAAGCACGGACAACAGGGGGGATAAGGGACACGCCTGTCTCGTTCCGTTTCTAATTTGGAATGAGCGTGAGAGGATACCATTCGCCTTAACTTTCGCAGTGGGGTGTGCATAAAGACTAAAAATTCTGTTGAGCATACGGGCTCCCAGCCCAATAGTCAATAGGGTCTCTCTAAGGAACTGCCAGTCAAGCCTATCAAAGGCCTTCTTGGCGTCTGTTGCCAAGAAGACCGTCAGTATTTTATGACATTTAGAGTAGGATATGAGGGTCAGGGCTCTTATTGTATTGTCCCTTGCCTCTCTGTGGGGGATAAACCCGACCTGGTCTGTGTGAATGATATTTTCTAATAGTCTATTTAATCTTTTGGCTAGAATCTTACCCAAGATTTTTAAGTCTACATTTAGCAGTGAAATGGGCCTATAGCTTTTAGGGTCTGTGGGTGTCTTGCCTTGTTTTAAGATAACTGAAATGTGTGCTTGTTGTATTTCTGTGGATAGTGTATTCCCTTCGTCAATGGTTTGGAATAGATTCAATAAGTGGGGGGCTAGTGAGGATCTGAATGTTTTATAATAAATACTAGTGAACCCGTCTGGGCCCGGGCTCTTTCTAGAGGGCAGTTTCTCGACCCCCGAGAAAATTTCTTGAAGTGAGATGGGTGCCTCAAAGTCTTCCCTAAGCTGTGAATGTATTTTTGGGAGATTAGCTTCTGCGATGTAAGCCTGAAGAGCAGTCAGTCTATTCGAGAATTTGTCTGTCTGTAAATTATACAGTTCTGAATAATAACTTTTGAACTGATCAGCGATTTCCTCACTATCAATTAGTTGTTGGCCCATTGGGGTTACCAGTTTACTGATGTGAGACTTTGTGGACTGTTGGTTCAGCAGTCTAGCTAGTCTGGGACCTGCCCTATTGCTTTCAAAAAAATACATTTTCTTCAGTGCCAGAGCTTTTCTCTGTGATTCCTTAGATAATAAGGTGTTAATATCCTGCCTGGTCTTGGTTATCTGTGATAAAAGTGTTCTATTTGACGGGTCTAGTTTGTGTTGAGTCTCTAGACTATGTAGCTGAGTTGTTAGGGTCGTTAATGAGGACTGATAGTGTTTTTTCATTTTAATCTTTTGCTTTATACACTCACCTCGGATGAACGCCTTATGTGCCTCCCAAATAGAGCTAGGGTGTGAATCTCCATTGCAATTAAGTTGAAAGTATTCAGTAATTGCTTTTTGCAATACCTCGTGGATTGGGGGGTAGTGTAGGAGTGAGTCATCCATTTTCCAAATAAAGGGTGTTGTTGGTGTGTCAGGCCATTCTAGGACCAGGCTTATGGCTGAGTGATCCGACCAAGACGTGGGCTGTATATCAGAATATTTTAAGAGAGACAGGTGGTTCCTGTCTATGAGTAAATAGTCTATACGGGTGTAAGTAGCCCAGGGGTGGGAATAAAAAGTGTAATTATGTTGTGTTGGGTGCTGTATTCTCCAAGCGTCTATGAGGCTTAATTCTTCTATGCAAGCAAGAAATGTATTCGGTGCCCTAGTCCTAGCCTGTCCGTGTTTTGTTGAGGAGTCCATGATTGGATCAAGTGTGGTGTTAAAATCCCCACCCATCACAATTGGGCCTTTCCTGTGCTCCAAAATAAGGGAAAGCGCTGTTTGAAAAAACCTACGTCTGCGACTAAGAGGGGCATAAACATTGACCAGGGTGATTGGGTTATTAAACAAAAGGCCTACCAGAATAATAATCCTCCCCTCTGTGTCTACAACTTTGTTGTGCAGCTGAAACTGCAAGTGTTTATGAAACATTACACTAACTCCCTTTTTCTTGGTGTGATATGCGTTATGGTAGCTAATGGGAAAGTCTCTTGATGTCAGAGAAGGTTCTGCGCCTGCTACAAAATGGGTTTCTTGTAGAAAAATAATAGAGTGGGAGTTTTTGGCAAAGTGTTTTAGGGTGACTGAGCGTTTGCTCGGTGAGTTAAGGCTCTTTGCATTTTGAGATATAATCTGTATACTAGGTATCGTCATGGTCTTTGAGGGTAGTGAACGTTTGTTGGGTCTGTCTTACCTGGGAAGGAGGGATGCGTGGAGTTCAGAAGGGCCCCCTAGGGTCGGAATATATTGGCATGGCTGATGAAAAACCTAGGTGGTCAGAGCTGAAAGAGCTGCATGATCCCTGAAGTAGAGATCTAGTGAGAATAAACATGGTGTTACAATCGGTCAGTAAAAAGGACAAACAGAAACAAACACATAAATAAAACATAGAAAAAACAATTCTATAGTTATGCATCTAACTAAACAATAGGTGAGCGGGGGGGAATAAAGGCTGGTGGCTTTGCCTTTCAACTATTAGAGTGATCGCTAGCCGGAGCTCATGTGTAGTGCGACCATTAGGCTTGCTGGTCGTCTCCGCCCCCAAAACATTGATTTTTTTAAATAAAATGAATGTTTTAGTTAATTTGACATTTACTCCTATAATTTTTATGTTATTTTATTTTAATGCAGCGTTGACATTTTTTAGGTCATTAAATATTGCTCGTGGAAGGTATACAACAATCATCAAGAACAACCCAGGTTGGTCACCAAAAATGGACCTACATCTAAAATTACATTATTGCTTTTAAAATTAAGATAACAAGAGAATGTTTAAAATATGATTATAGGAGTAAATAAAAAATTTGATTGATATTGCATGCTCTATGTGAATGACAACAGAAATAATATGTGGTCAGTGTCCCTTTAAGATTTAAATATATTAATGTTTCAATTTTGCTGTTAATGAATTTTCATAAACATATGTTGATGTAATGAATGGCATTGAGCATGCAATAACAAGAAAAAAAAACTGTAATTTAAGAATATCAACAATATTCTTTAATTAGCCTCTCTTAAAGGGACATGAAGCGCAAAATGTGTTATTAGATTAATTGTTCAATTAAATCCAGCCTGTGATTTAAAAATATTAGTGAAAATCACGTGTCTAAATCCGTCATTTTTTAATTTTGTTTTCATGTCCCTTAAATGGCGCTCTACAAATAACCGATAATAATGATAACAACCCAAAAATGTATGTAATGTATATTGTTAAAATATTAACATATGCAAAAATGTGTGATTGTTGTCAAAATATATCAATACAATGACAAGCAATACACGGGGCAGAATATAAATTTGACAGGAAACTAATCTAACAGTAAAATGAACATATCAAAAATAGAAGCGATATATTCAAATTAACATAATTTATGATTTGTACTACAATGTAATCAAAACATGTTTTTTTAAATTTTATTTTGAAATAAACACAAAAGATAATTAGAGTATCCATATAAATTTCGACAAATGTGAATGTATTATGTTATGTAATGTTGTGTACATGTTTCAAAGACAAATTGCTATTAAAATGAGACATACCATAGTCTTGAGAACCCTGGCCCGAGGGTCCAGCACCAACATCCATATCTGTAAAATATTCAATGAGGATTGGATATCATTAATAATAATCAGGACATGTATCGAAAAAAGATAAAAATACATTTACATTTACTAAATAAGAATATATTTTTATTCACATGAGTTAATTGTTTCATCAATTAATGTCTCAATAAATCGATCCTGTATTCTTATTTTCAAAAATTTATGTTGTTGACTGTAGCTTTAATTCATTTCTTGAATTTTTGCATTATCATCAATTGATATCTATATTTCCTTGTTTATTCTTTTGATCTTGCTAGTATATTTTGTATAATGTAGAAGATTATAAATAAGGATACTGTATTTTTCCCATATATACTAATTAACGTATACATTTGACCAACATGTGCAAAGCAATGACAATTACAGCAAACCCATGTTCACGTGTGTGCGCAATTCTATATTTCGTGATCATTACACAATTACTCCTAGCGGAATTGCGCATCCGTGATTTGACCAACATGTGTAAAGCGATGCCAGTTACAGCAAACCCATGTTCACTTGTGTGCGCAATTCTATCTTTTGTGATCATTACGCAATGATTCTATGCGGAATTGCGCATCCGTGATTTGACCAACATGTGTAAAGTGATGCCAGTTACAGCAAACCCATGTTCACGTGTGTGCGCAATTCTATCTTTCGTGATCATTACGCAATGATTCTATGCGGAATTGCCATCCGTGATTTGACCAACATGTGTAAAGTGATGCCAGTTACAGCAAACCCATGTTCACGTGTGTGCGCAATTCTATCTTTCGTGATCATTACGCAATGATTCTATGCGTAATTCCGCATCCGTGAATCAGAATTAATTTGGATATAGTAGTGTGATGAGTATCATTTCATAACAAATTGATATATTTTCAATTGGGTGTATTACAAGATGGAAATCGTATATTTGTTAATATTGAACAATAACAAATAATATTTTATAACTGGCTTATGATTAGAGAGTCAATGTATGAAATGGCGGATGCTCGGGATTTCACGGATGCGCAATTCCATTTTCACTCTTTGACGCATATTCTGGATAACGCAAGAAACATCATTCCTATTTCATGTGTGACGAATCTAAAATCAGATATCTAAACATCATATGTAGCGTATGTTGTGAGATCTATATAGGTTAAATAAATGACTATCTACACATTTATTAAAATTATTTTAAAATATTAATATATTATATAAAGTAGGATATTTACCTTGTTCAGCCTCCATTTCTACTCCTCCCAGGCCACCGGACGGAGAAGCAGCTGCACTGGACCCCGGGTCCTGAGTTTTGGATCCAGCAGCTGTGAGGGAAGAAGAAGAGGCCGAGGATGGAGAGGATCTAAATCTTTTGGGGATGCGGAGATTGAGGAGCTTGCATAAAGTCACCTCATAATGGAGTAGGTAGAGTTTCCGTGGGGGTTTAATTTTGCGTCCATCCCTCCGACGGGCTTGTACCCACTCCCTTATGAGGTTGACTTTCTTGTGCAGACGCAACCTCATATCTCCGAACCTCCGCATGATCTGATCCTGGCTCCTCTGGACGCCCAACACCAATTGAACCTTATTGGTGATGGATTCCCAGAGGGCCTTCTTAACATGCGCATCTGTCGACTTCTTCTTGTTGTTCCCTAACAGCTGCGGATAAAACATCTTGATGGCATGGACCAGTGCAGCGCTTTCCTGCTTGGGACCTGGGAGGTGTCATGCCTGCTAGCCCCAAACAAAATATTATATATATATATATATATAATACATATACAGCCTGCATGCATTAGAGAACTGACAAAGATGGCAACGTGTAATGGACTTTTATATGGTGAAGTAAACATGAGATGCACCATGTGACATGTTATCTGTACATCTGATTGGATAAAAGTTTTAAATATTGTTATCATGTCTGTGAGACCATCCTGACTCAAGTTGTGTTTGTGTGATGAACTCTGATTGGCCGTTCCTTAATGTTTCATATCTTAGTAACTTCCATACACATACCTCCTGGGGGTGCTGTTACTACATTTTTCATGTAGACTTATTTGTAACTCATGGGCCTGTCATGCGGATATGTGTGACGCAGATTTAATATACGTGATCCGTTAAATATTAATGTTTAAATTCTCGTTAAAATCTAATACTGTCACATTATTAAATGTTGTAGACATTTCTCGGTTTAATATCGGTCTGTTTCTTTAATACAAATACGTTGGATTAATACACATTTAACATTGTATGTATTTATTGTTCATTAAATCATTTTCGTGACTTATTGTGAAGTATTGACATTGCTCTATTAAATGTATTTATAATGCACATTGATTGTGTACTATTGCGTGACATTCGTCTAGAATGTTTAAAGATGCGAATCTCGTGTTGCAAGATACGTTTCCCACACAACATTTCAGAATGCTCAATTACTGGTTATAATGTCCGTAACTTGGATAATCTGTTTATAAATGTTAAACTACACGTTTGTTTGTTATTAGTAAATAAACCTCGAGCTTGTATTTGTCTGAACTGCTCATATATGTTATTGTGCAATGGCGTCTTTATTTTTAAAGAGACATTACAACAAAACAATTTTAAAAAATGATCTGTAGAGATAAAAAATGTTTAGACTTTAAAATGTAACTCAATTTATCTTTTGATTTAGATATCCTTAACAGAAGAAATTTCAATGCACATGGTTGAGCCAATCACATTAGGCATCTCTGTGCATCCACCAATCTTCATCTACTGAGCCTATCTCGATATGCTTTTCAAGCAAAGTATGTCAAGATAATGAGATAAGAGAAGTAAAAGACACTCTTTGAAGGGACACTGTACCCAAAATTTTTCTTTCGTGATTCAGATTGAGCATGAAATTTTAAGTAATTTTGTAATTTAATCCTATTATCAAATTTTCTTCATTCTCTTGGTATCTTTATTTGAAATGCAAGAATGTAAGTTTAGATGCCGCCCCATTTTTGGTGAACAACCTGGGTTGTCCTTGCTGATTGTTGGATAAATTAATCCACCAATAAAAAAGTGCTGTCCAGAGTACTGAAACCAAAACCAAAAAAATTAGATGCCTTCTTTTTCAAATAATGATAGCAAGAGAACGAAGAAAAATTGATAATAGGAGTAAATTAGTTGCTTGCTCTTTCTGAATTACAAACGAAAAAAATTTGGTTCAGTCTCCCTTTAAGGATATTTTGAGTTCATGTCCCTTTAAGGAGACATTTCTCAATAATGCTTGAAAGATCATAAACCTATGCACCTTCCTTTCTCAAACTTAGTATAACATGTGACTAAAGAATATTTAGATTACCTTCTGGATTGTTTTCCCGACTGTGAATGAAATATATATTCTAATGGCTGTATTTCGCCGTCTTCAGCTTAAAGGGACATTAAGCTATATGTTTTTTACGTATTTCGATGGCTAATAGAATATTAAAACAACTTCATATTTAGTTTTATTCTCTCATTAGCTTTTAAATATATATATTCTAGCTACATAGGCTATTTTGATGCTGATTGTTGGTTGCACATAGATGCCTTATGTCATTGTCTAAGACATGTGCATTGATATATCTTTTTCAAAGTATATTTAAAGACTGAATGTAATTAAATAGTACATTCAAAATATTTAATAAATTATTTTGTATTGTTTAAAATTCAATACACAATATATATTTTTGGAATGTCCCTTTAAGGACCAAACCATTAGGAATATGTTGATTTAACATTGTAGAAATAAACTAAAGGGGAATGAAAATACATATAGATATGTGATATCTAACCAAGAGGTAAGATAAATGATTATGTGAAATTATATTACAAACTAGCTATAGTTAAATGACCCTTCAAATGACTCCACTAGAACAGAAAATCAATCAATATGGCATCCAATAACTAGCTTGTGCGAAATATGAAGTTAACTGACTTACCATTTTCATGATTTTTAAAGCTAGATTTATGAAAATAATGTTTTTGTATACCTAAGGAAGATACAAGATCTTATAAAACAAATTTAAAATTCAACCACACTGTCACTTTAATGTAAGTGAACCACTTTCCCTTCTTAAAAGTGAAAATAACAAAGTTGTTATGTCGTATTCTGACTACATATCCGAAAATATTTTTAAATTTTAACATCTATAAATTACACAATAAAAGCATCGATGGATTTCACTCCCAAATTAATTTATAAAAGCTACTTGGCTTTAACATTCTCTGAATAAGTGGATTTTCGAAAATTAATTCAATACATGATGCCTAATTTGATATTATGCATGTGCTTGTCAAATAGACAACTACCAGTCATGGGAGTCAAAAAATTTTTTTTTATTGACAGATTATATGGATATTTATTATAATCTGTTAAAAAGATGGTCTTTAATAAAAATAATAAAAATAAAAGGTTTATTATTAGAAAAAAAAATTTAGAATTTTTTTTATCACAAAAATAAATAGAACAAGTGTAATTCATCACAGATGAAAATCTGAAAAAAAGAGAAAAAAAAAGTTATTTAATACACACGTCGTAAAATATTCATTAAATAAAATAAATTTAAAATCATCTTGTGTCTATGCTGTAACTTTTTGCAAAATTTTATAAAGATATTTTGGAATATAAAAAACAAACATAAAATCTATACCTATCCATCATTTAAAATACCATTATATTGTGTAATCAATATTACATTTAAATATCAGCATTTCCAATTATACCAAATAATGCATATAACATTTAAAATATTAAAAATACATATATGTATGCTGAACATAAATGTAATATTTCATGTCCATTCAAATACCTCTATATCAACTATAATATGTATTCCTTTGTTTGATTGTTCATAATTGGATTCTTCTGTATCACAAAGTAGGGGTAATGTATGTAAGCTACAAATATTCTAATATAGGACATGTATCTTTTCAAAATATTTTACATTCTTCTTCCTGTGATTCTTTACTAGCATGCATTGGGCAAACCAACCTGGATTATGCATGGTCTTTGAAAGTCAATTCTCTAGAAAACAGTTTATCTTCAATAGGTGTCTTATTCTTCATTTCCAAAATAGAGGACTGTGAAATACCATCTAAAAATAAAAAAATAATTAAGTGTCTCCAATAGGATGCCTCCACAGCCTTAATCCATCAAATAGTTGCCACTTACCATGTGAACATGTCTTTGTATGGTTTTCAAGGTCAGCACATTTGAAAGACAATGCCAGACATGATCCCATTGGTATTCTTCACTTTCAATCTTGGATTCTTCACTTTCAGTCTGGGAATTCTTCACTTTCAGTCTTCGAATTCTTCACTTTCAGTCTTCGAATTCTTCACTTTCAGTCTTCGAATTCTTCACTTTCAGTCTTTAAATGAAGTCATCTCCCTAATGGCAGAAAAAGTGTGATTAAAAATATTATTACAAGTGTGTGAATCAGTTCTGTACCCCTCTCCCACCCCCCATTTCTGAAAAAATTTCTGTCACTAGCTTACTAAGCGTGTGTAGCATCTTGTTTTATGTTCTATCAATCAAGTGTGAAGATGAGTCATATTGAGCAGAACGAACCTCTAATGTGTGACTTTGAATCTGACTTTGAACCATAGTCATGCTAGAGGATCCCTTTCTGAGTATTTAAATTTTAAGTAATGTGTAAACTAAATACTAGTTTTTAAAATGTATGCCATATGATTTATTTTTGTGGAAAATTCCTGCCAGCCACAGTCCATACATTTATACTTACCAGCTGATGTTGTCTTTAAAAACCAGGTGGCAAAGTCTCGCTACAGGACCCAATGACCAGAGCATCACCTATATTAATAAATGTAACAATTGTTATAATTTGATGAACAATCCTAACATGTTTGCACAATTCTCTACTTGTCATTTCCCTAGAGTTCACATCTATTGACAATACTCCAATCTAACTTCTATTATTTACCGTCTGAAGTGGCGGTTGATGATGTCTACTCTGACATTGAGCCCCTCGTCCCGGAATGGCCCCTCTAGAACAGGCTCATCCTCCTCATCTTGGAGGAGGCGTCGGGGTGCCTGGACGGCCTGCAGCATCCCAGCCCGCTGTGCAATATTATGCAGGACGCTACAGGCTATAACGATCTTAGCCACCTTCTGAGGGCTGTACTGGAGGGCTCCTCCCGGCCTGTCAAGGCATCGGAATCTCATTTTGAGGATCCCAAACATCCTCTCGACCACAGCCCTAGTTCTCTTGTGCGCCCTATTGTAGCTTTCCTGAGCCTCATCAGTAGGGTTACGTAACGGCGTAATGAGCCAAGGCCGGCTCATGTAACCAGAATCACCTATAAATTATGAACAGAACAAAATTAAAATTTAATCCACAAAAATGTAATTATATTAAACAAATTTATTTGTGTACACGATAATCCAATAACAAATGTTTAAATTTAAAAATTATAATCTTGTTCAATCTTGTTCTCGATCTGCCCATTTCAGCTAAGACATGCTACATATGCGTATTTCGCATAAACCAGACCTTTGATAAAATACAAACTAAATGGTTAAATTGCATTTTCAATCTGCCCATTTAAGCTAGAACATGCTACATATCTGCTTTGAGCTAAAACTAGACATTTGCGTAAAGAGACAATGACATGGTTAAATTGCATTTGCTATCTGCCCATTTCAGCTAAGACATTCTACATATGCGTATTTTGCATAAACCAGACCTTTGATAAAATACAAACTAAATGGTTAAATTGCATTTTCAATCTGCCCATTTAAGCTAAGACATGCTGCATATCTGCTTTGAGCTAAAACTAGACATTTGCGTAAAGAGACAATGACATGGTTAAATTGCATTCGCTATCTGAGCATTTAAGCTAGAACATGCTACATATCTGCTTTGAGCTAAAACTAGACATTTGCGTAAAGAGACAATGACATGGTTAAATTGCATTCGCTATCTGAGCATTTAAGCTAGAACATGCTACATATCTGCTTTGAGCTAAAACTAGACATTTGCGTAAAGAGACAATGACATGGTTAAATTGCATTCGCTATCTGAGCATTTAAGCTAGAACATGCTACATATCTGCTTTGAGCTAAAACTAGACATTTGCGTAAAGAGACAATGACATGGTTAAATTGCATTCGCTATCTGAGCATTTAAGCTAGAACATGCTACATATCTGCTTTGAGCTAAAACTAGACATTTGCGAAAAGAGACAATGACATGGTTACATTGCATTCTCTATCTGCCCATTTAAGCTAGAACATGCTACATATCTGCTTTGAGCTAAAACTAGACATTTGCGTAAAGAGACAATGACATGGTTAAATTGCATTCGCTATCTGAGCATTTAAGCTAGAACATGCTACATATCTGCTTTGAGCTAAAACTAGACATTTTCGGAAAGAGACAATGACATGGTTAAATTGCATTCGCTATCTGAGCATTTAAGGTAAGACATGCTACATATCTGTTTTGAGCTAAAACTAGACATTTGCGGAAAGAAATATAAATGGTTAAATTGCATCCTATAGCTGCCCATTTAAGCTAGAACATGCTACATATCTGTTTGGAGCTAAAACTAGACATATGCGGAAATAGACAATGACATGGTTAAATTGCATTCTCTATCTGCCCATTTAAGGTAAGACATGCTACAGATCTGTTTTGAGCTAAAACTAGACATTTGAGGAAAGAAAAATAAATGGTTAAATTGCATCCTATAGCTGCCCATTTAAGCTAGAACATGCTACATATATGTTTGGAGCTAAAACTAAACATATGCAGAAATAGACAATGACATGGTTAAATTGCATTCTCTATCTGCCCATTTAAGGTAAGACATGCTACATATCTGTTTTGAGCTAAAACTAGACATTTGAGGGAAGATAAAGAAATGGTTAAAGTGCATCCTATAGCTACACATTACACTAACAGTTTAAGAGTACAGTGGCAATTGTCTAACTAATTAACCATGTTGTGCACAAATACTCACCAACGAGATACCCAGGTGGAAATTGTCTTTCCTCAAACTGCCGCCACAGGGAGGACAGAGAGAGGATGCGGGCATCATGACAAGCCCCGCCGAAATTCGAACACACTTGCATAATCCTCATACGTGCGTCACAAACATACTGCACGTTGAGGCTATGGAAATGTTTGCGATTTCGGAAGGGCAAGTCATCAGCTGGAGCACGCAGCGCAATGTGGGTACAATCAATCGCTCCCAAGACATTGGTTAATTCAGCAATAGCAAAGAATTCCCTCTTCAGGCGCCTCCAATCACCATCATTCTGAGGGAATCCTATGTAACGCTTACTGATACGTACCATGGCGTCCAGAAAGTGATCAAACACCCTAGAGAATGTACCTTGAGACAGGCCATGAATGTACATATCTCCTGATTGAAAACTCCCGGAGGACAGGACGTATATACAACTTAGCATCTTAGTGATGCCAGGGACAGCAGTCCTTATTCATATACGTGGCTCCAGATGAGGTCTAAGAACATCGTAAAGGCCAATGAGCTGTTTGCGATTGAGCCTATACTTGTCATAAACCTCAAAGTCGCTCATGTTTTCCAAGGTGGGTCTTACCCTGTATACACGAGGACCTCGAACCAGACGAGCCCTTTGTCTCACTCGGAGCCGCCGAGGCTGCCTGATTCTATCAACTGCTACTCGGGCAACAGCACCACCAGCAGCGTCTACCAGATCATCGTCATCCATATTTGCCAAGCTTAGCAGCACGAAGCCAAACAGCAGAGCAAACACAGTGCAAGGAGTAACAAGGTATGCAAAAACACAGAAGCGAATTGATACAATGTCGATCACCATGCACGCTTTGGCCATGTTGTTTGGGGGATTTATAGTGCAATTAGTCGAATAGTAGTGAGTTCGTAATGATTGTTAATTGTATTCACTTGTTTGTATGTGAGTGGCGCGAATGCTTTCAAAGTGGACGTTTACTTAGGTGTTTGCTGAAATGTTGTTTTCCCCCAATGAATCTCAATGTGAAAGTGTAAAATATCACACATACAGTGCATGTTTGTAATGTTTGTTCATATGCGTAATAAATATTTATTAAATGCGATCTTATAGTAAAAAGCACACGTCCACGCTAACATGAATGAAAGTGCATAGTTGTGTATAATGTGCATAGAATGTGATCGATCAATGTTGCTGCAATATTGTTTGTAAACGATAAAGTAACAGCTGACATCTGTAGTATTGTATATATAAGTTATTTGTGAGATGTAAATATTGTACGCGTCCCTTTAAACTCCCACTAATATTGAAGAACTTCCGGCTGTCATCTGTAGTATTGTATATATAAGTGATTGGCGAGATGTCAATATTGTACACGTCTCTTTAAGATCGCAATAATAATTCTGAACTTCCGTCTGTCATCTGTAGTATTGTATATATAAGTGATTTGCGAGCTGACAATATTTATTACGCGTCCCATTAAAATTGCACTAATAATTCAGAACTTCCGGCTGTCATCTGTAGTATTGTATATATAAGTGATTGGCGAGATGTCAATATTGTACATGTCCCTTTAAGATCGCAATAATAATTCTGAACTTCCGTCTGTCATCTGTAGTATTGTATATATAAGTGATTAGCGAGATGTCAATATTGTACGTGTCCCATTAAAATCGCAATAATACTGAAGATCTTCCGGCTGCCATCTGTAGTATTGTATATATAAGTGATTTGCGAGATGTCAATATTGTACGCGTCCCATTAAAATCGCAATAATACTGAAGATCTTCCGGCTGCCACCTGTAGTATTGTATATATAAGTGATTTGCGAGATGTCAATATTGTACGCGTCCCATTAAAATCGCAATAATACTGAAGATCTTCCGGCTGCCATCTGTAGTATTGTATATATAAGTGATTTGCGAGATGTCAGTATTGTACGTGTCCCATTAAAATTGCAATAATACTGAAGATCTTCCGACTGCCATCTGTAGTATTGTATATATAAGTGATTTGCGAGATGTCAATATTGTACGCGTCCCATTAAAATTGCCATAATAATTCTGAACTTCCGTCTGTCATCTGTAGTATTGTATATATAAGTGATTTGCGAGCTGACAATATTTATTATGCGTCCCATTAAAATCGCCATAATATTGATGTTCCAAACTCTTGTTTACGTATATGTTGTATTGTAGTATTGAGTGCTAAAGTTCTGAAAGGGGCGGTACAGTCCTAAAGCTGTAATGTGTATGGTTGAATCTTCTAATGACGTCATCATATTATTAACCTGCCTGTGTAGTTATGAAATCCTCATTGTGTTGTTGTATTTGACTACATTGTTATTGTGTGCTGATTAAAATATAAATGTGTGCTTTGTGGTTGCGTGATGTGTGTTATGTACATATACGTATATATTGTGATTGTGTCCCACATATGCTGACTTCTCTAAAGCGGTCTCGCATTGTTGTTCCTTCCCATAAAGTGACAGCTGTAATCTGTTCTAATGATGTTCTTATTGTACGTAATTCCTAATGGTATATTGTGAGCGAATCATGATGTTAAAGGTACAGTAAAATCCCTATTTCTCTTGTTAAGTGTAGTCAGTCCACGGGTCATCCATTACTTATGGGATTATATCTCTTCCCCAACCCAACAGGAAGTTGCAAGAGGATCACCCAAGCAGAGCTGCTATATAGCTCCTCCCCTCACATGTCATATCCAGTCATTCTCTTGCAACCTAACTAAAGATAGGTCATTGTGAGAGGTCTGTGGTGTTTTTAAACTTAGTTTATTTCTTCAATCAAAAGTTTGTTATTTTAAATGGTACCGGAGTGTGCTGTTTGTTTCTCAGGCAGCATTAGAATAAGAATCTGCCTGCGTTTTCTATGATCTTAGCAGACGTAACTAAGATCCACTGGCTGTTCCCGCACATTCTGAGGAGTGAGGTAACTTCAGAAAAGGGGAATAGCATGCAGGGCCCCCCTGCAAACGAGGTATGTGCAGTAAATTATTTTTCTAAGCAATGGAATTGACTGAGAAATTGCTGCTGATACCAATGTAATGTAAGTTCAGCCTTAAATGCAGTGGTAGCGATTGGTATTAGGCTGATGAGTGTGTGTACACTGAAGTATTTTTCTAGGGAATGGAATTTGACTCAGAAAATACTGTTAATACTGAAGTAATGTATGAGCCTTAACTGCAGTAAAAGCGACTGGTAGCAGGCTTATTAATAACACTTCATAACTTTTAAAATGTATGTTCAAAACGTTTACTGGCATGTTAATCGTTTTTTGTGAGGTACTTGGTGATAAAACTTATTGGGGCATGATTTTTGCCACATGGCTAACTTTTGTTTCTGCATAGAAACGTTAACTGAGCTTCCCCACTGTTGTAATATGAGTGGGAGGGGCCTATTTTAGCGCAATCTTCCTACTTCATCCTCCATGATCCAGGACGTCTCTAGAGAGCTCAGGGGTCTTCAAAATTCATTTTGAGGGAGGTAATCAGTCACAGCAGACCTGTGACAGTGTGTTTGACTGTGATAAAAACGTTAATTATTAAATTGTTATCCGTTTTTTGGGTATTAAGGGGTTAATCATCCATTTGCTGGTGGGTGCAATCCTTTGCTAACTTAATACATTTACTGTGAAAATTTGGTTGCTATAACTAATTTGGTTCATTGTTATTTCAACTGTGACAGCTTTTTGTGCTTCTTAAAGGCATAGTAGCGTTTTTTATATTGCTTGTAAATTTATTTGAAAAATATTTTCCAAGCTTGCTAGTCTCATTGCTAGTCTGTTTAAACATGTCTGACACAGATGAATCTGTTTGTTCACTATGTATGAAGGCCAATGTGGACCCCCATAGAAAGTTGTGTACTAAATGCATTAATGTAACTTTAAATAAAAGTCAGTCTTTACATGTAAAGAAATTATCACCAGACAACGAGGGGGAAGTTATGCCGACTAACTCTCCTCACGTGTCAGTACCTTCGCCTCCCGCTCAGGAGGTGTGTGATTTTGTAGCGCCAAGTACATCAGGGAGGCCCTTACAAATCACTTTGCAAGACATGGCTACTGTTATGTCAGAAGTATTATCTAAATTGCCAGAATTAAGAGGCAAGCGTGATAGCTCTGGGTTAAGGACAGAGCGCGCTGATGATGTGAGAGCCATGTCCGATACTGCGTCACAATTTGCAGAACATGAAGACGGAGAGCTTCATTCTGTGGGTGACGGATCTGATCCAGGGAGACTGAGAACCTCCGCATACTGCTAGGGGAGGTATTAGCGGCTCTGAATGATTGTAACACGGTTGCAATTCCAGAAAAATTATATAGGTTGGATAGATACTATGCGGTACCGGTGTGTACTGACGTGTTTCCTATACCTAAAAGGCTTACAGAGATTATTAGCAAGGAGTGGGATAGACCCGGTGTGCCTTTTTCCCCTCCTCCCATATTTAGGAAAATGTTTCCTATAGACGCCACCACACGAGACTTATGGCAGACGGTCCCTAAGGTGGAGGGAGCAGTTTCTACTTTAGCTAAGCGTACCACTATCCCGGTGGAGGCTAGTTGTGCCTTTTCAGATCCAATGGATAAAAAATTAGGTTACCTTAAGAAAATGTTTGTTCAACAAGGTTTTATCTTACAGCCCCTTGCATGCATTGCGCCTGTCACTGCTGTGGCGGCATTCTGGTTTGAGTCTCTGGAAGAGGCCATTCGCAAAGCTCCATTGGATGAAATTATGAACAAGCTTAAAGCACTTAAGCTAGCTAACGCATTTGTTTATGATGCCGTCGTACATTGAACCAAACTTACGGCTAAGAACTCCGGATTCGCCATCCAAGCGCGCAGAGCGCTATGGCTTAAATCCTGGTCAGCTGATGTGACTTCTAAATCTAAATTGCTTAATATTCCTTTCAAAGGGCAGACCTTATTCGGGCCCGGCTTGAAAGAAATTATCGCTGACATTACGGGAGGTAAGGGCCATGCTCTGCCTCAGGACAGGGCCAAATCAAAGGCCAAACAGTCTAATTTTCATGCCTTTCGTAACCTCAAGGCAGGAGCAGCATCAACTTCCTCCTCTCCAAAACAGGAGGAGCTGTTGCTCGTTACAGACAGGGCTGGAAAACTAACCAGTCCTGAAACAAGGGCAAGCAGGCCAGAAAACCTGCTGCTGCCCCTAAGACAGCATGAAAAGAGGGCCCCCTATCCTGAAACGGATCTAGTGGGGGGCAGACTTTCTCTCTTCGTCCAGGCTTGGGCAAGAGATGTCCAGGATCCCTGGGCGTTGGAGATCATATCTCAGGGATATCTTCTGGACTTCAAAGCTTCTCCTCCACAAGGGAGATTTCATCTTTCAAGGTTATCAGCAAACCAAATAAAGAAAGAGGCGTTTCTACGCTGTGTACAAGACCTCTTACTAATGGGGGTGATCCACCCAGTTCCGCGGACGGAACACGGGCAAGGATTCTATTCAAATCTGTTTGTGGTTCCCAAGAAAGAGGGAACCTTCAGACCAATCTTGGACTTAAAAATCCTAAACAAATTCCTAAGAGTTCCATCATTCAAAATGGAAACTATTCGAACCATCCTACCCATGATCCAAGAGGGTCAGTACATGACCACTGTGGACTTAAAGGATGCCTACCTTCACATACCGATTCACAAGGATCATTATCGGTACCTAAGATTTGCCTTCCTAGACGGGCATTACCAGTTTGTAGGTCTTCCCTTCGGGTTAGCTACGGCTCCAAGAATCTTTACAAAGGTTCTGGGCTCACTTCTGGCGGTACTAAGACCGCGAGGCATAGCGGTGGCTCCGTACCTAGAGGACATTCTGATACAAGCGTCAAGTTTTCAAACTGCCAAGTCTCATACAGAGATAGTTCTGGCATTTCTGAGGTCGCATGGGTGGAAGGTGAACGTGGAAAAGAGTTCTCTATTACCACTTACAAGAGTTCCCTTCCTGGGGACTCTTATAGATTCTGTAGAGATGAAAATTTACCTGACGGAGGCCAGGTTATCAAAACTTCTAAATGCTTGCCGTGCCCTTCATTCCATTCCACACCCGTCAGTAGCTCAGTGTATGGAAGTAATCGGCTTAATGGTAGCGGCAATGGACATAGTACCATTTGCGCGCCTGCATCTCAGACCGCTGCAATTGTGCATGCTAAGTCAGTGGAATGGGGATTACTCAGATTTGTCCCCTCTACTAAATCTGGATCAAGAGACCAGAGATTCTCTTCTATGGTGGCTTTCTCGGCCCCACCTGTCCAAGGGGATGACCTTTCGCAGGCCAGATTGGACGATTGTAACAACAGATGCCAGCCTTCTAGGTTGGGGCGCAGTCTGGAATTCCCTGAAGGCTCAGGGATCATGGACTCAGGAGGAGAAACTCCTCCCAATAAATATTCTGGAGTTAAGAGCAATATTCAATGCTCTTCTAGCTTGGCCTCAGTTAGCAACTCTGAGGTTCATCAGATTTCAGTCGGACAACATCACGACTGTGGCTTACATCAATCATCAAGGGGGAACCAGGAGTTCCCTAGCGATGTTGGAAGTCTCAAAGATAATTCGCTGGGCAGAGTCTCACTCTTGCCACCTGTCAGCGATCTACATCCCAGGCGTGGAGAACTGGGAGGCGGATT
The DNA here is from genome assembly GCF_027579735.1 of Bombina bombina. Lineage (NCBI taxonomy): Eukaryota > Metazoa > Chordata > Amphibia > Anura > Bombinatoridae > Bombina > Bombina bombina. Next base: position 2,039,302 of record NC_069507.1, on the reverse strand, counting down.
TTCTAAGTCGCCAGACTTTTCATCCGGGGGAGTGGGAACTTCATCCGGAGGTCTTCGCTCAACTGATTCATCGTTGGGGCAAACCAGATCTGGATCTCATGGCGTCTCGCCAGAACGCCAAGCTTCCTTGTTACGGATCCAGGTCCAGGGACCCGGGAGCGGTGCTGGTAGATGCTCTGACAGCTCCTTGGGTCTTCAACATGGCTTATGTGTTTCCACCATTTCCTATGCTTCCTCGACTGATTGCCAAGATCAAACAGGAGAGAGCATCAGTGATTCTGATAGCGCCTGCGTGGCCACGCAGGACCTGGTATGCAGACCTAGTGGACATGTCGTCCTGTCCACCATGGTCTCTGCCTCTGAGGCAGGACCTTCTAATTCAGGGTCCTTTCAACCATCCAAATCTAATTTCTCTGAGGCTGACTGCATGGAGATTGAACGCTTGATTCTATCAAAGCGTGGCTTCTCGGAGTCGGTTATTGATACCTTAATACAGGCTAGGAAACTAGGATATTGTCTTTTCTACAAGAGAGTTTAGAAAAGGGCTTATCCGCTAGTTCGTTAAAGGGACAGATTTCTGCTCTGTCTATTCTTCTACACAAGCGTCTGGCAGAAATTCCAGACGTTCAGGCTTTTTGTCAGGCTTTGGCTAGGATTAAGCCTATGTTTAAGACTGTTGCTCCGCCGTGGAGCTTAAACTTAGTTCTTAACGTTCTGCAGGGCGTTCCATTTGAACCCCTTCATTCCGTTGATATCAAGCTGTTATCTTGGAAAGTTCTGTTTTTGATGGCTATTTCCTCGGCTCGAAGAGTCTCTGAGTTATCTGCCTTACATTGTGATTCTCCTTATCTGATTTTTCATTCAGACAAGGTAGTTCTGCGTACTAAACCTGGGTTCTTACCTAAGGTAGTTTCTAACAGGAATATCAATCAAGAGATTGTTGTTCCATCATTGTGTCCTAATCCTTCTTCGAAGAAGGAACGACTTTTGCATAATCTGGACGTAGTCCGTGCCCTGAAGTTCTATTTGCAGGCAACTAAAGATTTTCGTCAAACTTCTTCCCTGTTTGTCGTTTACTCTGGACAGAGGAGAGGTCAAAAGGCTTCGGCTACCTCTCTCTCCTTTTGGCTTCGTAGCATAATACGTTTAGCCTATGAGACTGCTGGACAGCAGCCTCCTGAAAGAATTACAGCTCATTCTACTAGAGCTGTGGCTTCCACCTGGGCCTTTAAAAATGAGGCTTCTGTTGAACAGATTTGCAAGGCTGCGACTTGGTCTTCACTTCACACTTTTTCAAAATTTTACAAATTTGACACTTTTGCTTCTTCGGAGGCTATTTTTGGGAGAAAGGTACTTCAGGCAGTGGTTCCCTCCGTTTAAAGTTCCTGCCTTGTCCCTCCCTTCATCCGTGTACTTTAGCTTTGGTATTGGTATCCCTTAAGTAATGGATGACCCGTGGACTGACTACACTTAACAAGAGAAAACATAATTTATGCTTACCTGATAAATTTATTTCTCTTGTAGTGTAGTCAGTCCACGGCCCGTCCTGTCTTTTAAGGCAGATCTAAATTTTAATTAAACTCCAGTCACCACTGCACCCTATGGTTTCTCCTTTCTCGTCTTGTTTTGGTCGAATGACTGGATATGACATGTGAGGGGAGGAGCTATATAGCAGCTCTGCTTGGGTGATCCTCTTGCAACTTCCTGTTGGGGAAGAGATATAATCCCATAAGTAATGGATGACCCGTGGACTGACTACACTACAAGAGAAATAAATTTATCAGGTAAGCATAAATTATGTTTTTCTGTTTCCTGATTAATAGAGAGAATGTAATGTGTTTTTCACATGCATCTACCTTTTTGCGTGCGTTAGGGAAATCTGTCTGTCGCGTGCACGAGCACATCTTCCCCATAGAAGTCAATGGAGGCTCAAAATGTGTGTGTAAATAAAATCCAAGACTGGTTTTGAGCGTAAAGTGAGTGACGTCATGGTCTTGTGTGAAAAAGTAGCTAAATAGTGTTCATTTCGTAATAAATAAATTCTTTGTGTATGTAATGTGGTGTATATTGTTTGTATGCATCAATGAGTGTATGTTTGTGATAATATTATTAGTTAGATGTAGCTATATGAGTGTCTTTTCCCGTCTGTCAATGTAAGTCAATGGCAAAATGGATTTGTGTTCTTTTTTTTTTCTAACACCCGAGATCTCGCAACTTTGATCCTTTCTATTTTGATGAAAAAAAAAAACATATGAAAAATAAATATAGTGTAGTGTTTGTATGAGTGTAAGTGTACTTTGTGTAATATTTGTTTTGGGATTCGTGGATGTTTATTTTGTCGGTAGATGTTAACTCCTGGGTCTGAGTTGTCGGTAGAGATTTCAGCGTTCGGATATTTTGGAGTGTCAGTAAGTAAACTCTAAATACCAGCGGGCGGCCAAAACCAGTGTTAGAAGCCCTATATGCTGGTTTTGACGGCTAACGCAAAACTCTAAATCTAGGCGTTAGTTTTTTAATTGGTAGTTATTTTAATTTTAGTATAATAGTTATGTTAGGTTAATTTAATTTCACAGATAAGTTTTTATTTATTTTAAGATAGGGGTATTGTAATTTTAATATAAAGTTAGGGGGTGATAGGTTTAGGGGTTAATAGTTTAATTTTAGTTTTTTGGGATGTGGGGTCTGGCGGTTTAGGAGTTAATAGGTTTATTTAGTGGCAGTGATGAGAGAGGCCAGAAGTATAGGGGTTAATAGGTTTATTTAGTGGTGGTGGTGTCGGATGCAGCAGATTAGGGGTGTTTAGACTTGGGGTTTATGTTAGGGTGTTAGGTTTAAACGTAACTTTTTTTTCTCCATAGACATCAATGGGGTTGCGTTACGGTGATCACCATTCCACGCTTAAAGTGTTAGTTTTTTTTTCTTTCTAACCCCTTCTCCCCATCATGTCTATAGGGAAAGCGTACACGAGCACGTTAAAGCAGCACTTGTTGCGTTGGTTTCGCACACCCTCTCTAGTGCAAAACTTGTAATCTAGGTGACTGTGATTAACCCCTAAACCGACATCACCCCACAACGCAATATACCTTAATAAACTATTAACCCCTAATATGCCATTCACCAATATCGCAAAGTACCTATTAAAACTATTAACCCCTAAATTGCCACCCCCACCAATGCAATAAACTTAATTAACCTATTAACCCCTACTCTGCCAAGTCCCCCTAAATTAACCCCAATTATACCTAAATTAAAAAAATACTAAGCTACAAACAATTAAAATAAAAAAGCTAAAATTACTTGAAAATAAAAAACTAACGGCTAGATTTAGAGTTCTACGGCCAAAGGGGTGCATTAGCTACGCGTGTATTTTTCCCCCGCACCTTTTAAATACCGCTGGTATTTAGAGTTCTCTGAAGGGCTGCGTTAGGCTCCAAAAAGGGAGCATAGAGCATAATTTACCGCCACTTCAACTCTAAATACCAGCGGTGCTTACGGATGCGGCCAGCTTCAAAAACGTGCTCGTGCACGATTCCCCCATAGGAAACAATGGGGCAGTTTGAGCTGAAAAAAAAACCTAACACCTGCAAAAAAGCAGCATTCAGCTCCTAACGCAGCCCCATTGTTTCCTATGGGGAAACACTTCCTAAGTCCCCCGAGTCTAAACACCCCTAACCTTACACTTATTAACCCCTAATCTACCGCCCCCGCTATCGCTGACCCCTGCATATTATTTTTAACCCCTAATCTGCCGCTCCGTACACCGCCGCAACCTACGTTATCCCTATGTACCCCTAATCTGCTGCCCCTAACACCGCCGACCCCTATATTATATTTATTAACCCCTAATCTGCCGCCCCCAACGTCGCCACCACCTACCTACAATTATTAACCCCTAATCTGCCGACCGGACCTCACCGCTACTCTAATAAATGTATTAACCCCTAAAGCTAAGTCTAAACCTAACCCTAACACCCCCCTAAATTAAATATAATTTTAATCTAACGAAATAAAATATATCTTATTAAATAAATTATTCCTATTTAAAGGTAAATACTTACCTGTAAAATAAACCCTAATATAGCTACAATATAAATAATAATTATATTGTAGCTATTTTAGGATTAATATTTATTTTACAGGCAACTTTGTATTTATTTTAACCAGGTACAATAGCTATTAAATAGTTAATAACTATTTAATAGTTGCCTAGTTAAAATAATTACAAAATTACCTGTAAAATAAATCCTAACCTAAGTTACAATTAAACCTAACACTACACTATCAATAAATTAATTAACTAAACTACCTACAATTATCTACAATTATATCAACTAAACTAAATTACAAAAAAAAACACTGAATTACAAAAAAACACACACTAAATTACAAAAAATAAAAAAAAGATTACAAGAACCCCCACTAATTTACAAAACAACACACACTAAATTACAAAAAATAAAAAGATTACAAGAATTTTAAACTAATTACACCTACTCTAAGCCCCCTAAAAAAACAACAAAGCCCCCCAAAATAAAAAAATACCCTACCCTATTCTAAAATAAAAATTGTAAAGCTCTTTTACCTTACCAGCCCTTAAAAGGGCCTTTTGCAGGGCATGCCCCAAAGAATTCTGCTCTTTTGCCTGTAAAAAAAAAAACCATACAATACCCGCCCCCAACATTACAACCGACCACCCACATACCCCTAATCTAACCCAAACCCCCCTTAAATAAACCTAACACTAAGCCCCTGAAGATCTCCCTACCTTGTCTTCACCACGCCGGGTATCACCGATCCATCCAGAAGAGGGTCCGAAGTCTTCATTCTATCCGGCAAGAAGAGCTCCTCCAGAGGGTCCAAAGTCTTCATCCTATCCGGGCAGAAGAGGAGATCCGGACCGGCAGACATCTTCATCCAGGCGGCATCTTCTATCTTCTTCCATCCGGCGCGGAATGCAAGCTCAATCTGATTGGCTGATTGGATCAGCCAATCAGATTTTTCCTACCTTAATTCCGATTGGCTGATAGAATCCTATCAGCCAATCGGAATTCGAGGGACGCCATCTTGGATGACGTCCCTTAAAGGAACCTTCATTCGTCGTTAGTCCGTCGTTGAAGAAGGATGGCTCCTCGTCGGCTGCTTGAAGATGGTCCCGCTCCGCGCTGGATGGAAGAAGATAGAAGATGCCGCCTGGATGAAGATGTCTGCCGGTCCGGATCTCCTCTTCTGCCCAGATAGGATGAAGACTTTGGACCCTCTGGAGGAGCTCTTCTTGCCGGATAGGATGAAGACTTTGGACCCTCTTCTGGACGGATCGGTGATACCCGGCGTGGTGAAGACAAGGTAGGGAGATCTTCAGGGGCTTAGTGTTAGGTTTATTTAAGGGGGGTTTGGGTTAGATTAGGGGTATGTGGGTGGTGGGTTGTAATGTTGGGGGGGTATTGTATGTTTTTTTTACAGGCAAAAAAGCAGAATTCTTTGGGGCATGCCCCGCAAAAGGCCCTTTTAAGGGCTAGTAAGGTAAAAGAGCTTTACCATTTTATTTTAGAATAGGGTAGGGCATTTTTTTTTTTATTTTGGGGGGCTTTGTTATTTTTTTAGGGGGCTTAGAGTAAGTGTAATTAGTTTAAAATTCTTGTAATCTTTTTTTTATTTTTTGTAATTTAGTGTTTTTTTTTTAATTTAGTTTAGTTGATATAATTGTAGATAATTGTAGATAGTTGTAGTGTTAGGTTTAATTGTAACTTAGGTTAGGATTTATTTTACAGGTAATTTTGTAATTATAGGTAACTATTAAATAGTTATTAACTATTTAATAGCTATTGTACCTGGTTAAAATAAATACAAAGTTGCTTGTAAAATAAATATAAATCCTAAAATAGCTACAATATAATTATAATTTATATTGTAGCTATATTAGGGTTTATTTTACAGATAAGTATTTAGCTTTAAATAGGAATAATTTATTTAATAAGATTTATTTTATTTCGTTAGATTAAAATTATATTTAATTTAGGGGGGTGTTAGGTTTAGACTTAGCTTTAGGGGTTAATACATTTATTAGAGTAGCGGTGAGGTCCGGTCTGCAGATTAGGGGTTAATAATTGTAGGTGGCGGCGACATTGGGGGCGGCAGATTAGGGGTTAATAAATATTATGTAGGGGTCGGCGATGTTAGGGGCAGCAGATTAGGGGTACATAGGGATAATGTAGGTGGCGGCGGTGTGCGGTCGGCAGATTAGGGGTTAAAAAAATTTAATAGAGTGGCGGCGATGTGGGGGGGCCTTGGTTTAGGGGTACATAGGTAGTTTATGGGTGTTAGTGTACTTTAGAGCACAGTAGTTAAGAGCTTTATGAACCGGCGTTAGCCCAGAAAGCTCTTAACTCCTGGCTTTTCTCTGCGGCTGGAGTCTTGTCGTTAGATTTCTAACGCTCACTTCAGCCAAGACTCTAAATACCGGCGTTAGAAAGATCCCATTGAAAAGATAGGATACGCAATTGGCGTAGGGGGATCTGCAGTATGGAAAAGTTGCGGCTGGAAAGTGAGCGTTAGACCCTTTCATGACTGACTCTAAATACCAGCGGGCGGTAAAAACCAGCGTTAGGACCCCTTAACGCTGGTTTTGACGGCTAACGCAGAACTCTAAATCTAGGCGTAAGATTAAATTAATCTAAGATTACAAAAAATAAAAAATTCTAACATTACATAAAATAATAAACCAAATTATCAAAATTAAAAAAATAAACCTAATCCCTATGAAAAAAAAAAAAATTAAAACAAAAACACACCCTAATCTAATGCTAAGCTACCAATAGCCCTTAAAAGGTCCTTTTGTAGGGCATTGCCCTAAATTAAACAGCTCATTTACCTTTAAAATACTAAGTCTCCCCTCTAACGGTAAAACCCCACACCCACCAAACCCCCCAAAATAAAAAAACCTAACACTAAAAAATCCTAAACTACCCATTGCCCCTAAAAGGGCATTTTATGGACATTGCCCTTAAAAGGGCATTCAGCTCTTTTTCTGCCCTTAAAAGGGCATTCAGCTCTTTTTTTAAAAGGCCCATTAAATCCCTAATCTAAAAAACAAACCCCCCAAAAATAAATAAAAAGCCTAAGTGTAATCCCCAGATAGGTACTCATGGTTCCTGAAGTCCGGAGGTGAAGTCTTTTTCCAAGAGGTGATATCTTCTTCCAGGAACAAGCCGGCACGGAGCGGACCGCAGAACTGAAGACCAGCGACTGCGGAGCCATGGAGCGTGGAGATCCTCTTTTTACGATTACCGCCGCACACTGAGGATTGAATTCAAGGTATGCGTTTAAATATGGGGTACCTTGCATTCCTATTAACTGATTTGAACACCCAGCTAACCCTTGGCCAGATTACGAGTTATGAGTGCTATAGGGAAATTAACGATGCAGCTTTTTCGGCGGTATTTCACTCCCTATAGCGCTGGTATTATAAGTTTACAAAAAGCAGGCGTTTGCGGGCGATATGGCAGCGTTGAGCTCCATAACGCACCCAAATACCAGCGCTGCTTTGATGTGCTCATGCACAATTTCCCCATAGACTTCAATGGGGAGAGCCGGCAAAAAAAAGCCTAACATCTGCAATAACGGAGCGTAAAGCTCCGTAACGCAGCCCCATTAAAGTCTATGGGGGGAAAAATGTATGTTTACACCTAACACAGAGCTTTCCAAACTTTACATCATTTCGCGACACAGTAATTCAGTTGTTCTAGCAAACAGGAGGTTAAACTAACTTGTTTGAGATACAGACACATACATAAATTATATAATAACAAAATGTATTTACAAGTAACAGTAAGTATGTGCAAGAATTAAAAAAAGTTTAATAACACCAATAGCTACTTACTATTTTAATGGGATGTATGAGGTTTATGGAATGAACACAGTTTCTGAATATTTTGTGGAATATTAGATAAACATTCGCATTTTATCATAAAGCATTTTTAAGCTTCCACTTCCTATCCATATATCAAGAGGAGGAGCAGCAATGCACTACTGGGAGCTAGCTGCAAAAAAAAAACAACACTTTGACTTCTGGCTTCAGCTCAGCGTTTAAGCTGCCGCCCTCAGAGCTCTGTGAGTCTGACTGACTACTGCCCGCGCTGCAAAGACACTGCTGTACCACTCACTGACTACACATGCAGTCACAAGCCGATTGAGGAAACTACACATATAGTCACGAGCCGATTGAGGAAACTACATATGCAGTCAGGAGCCAATATGCCGCCAAAGCCGCCAATGGGAATAGTTTCAGTTCCCACTGAGCTGCGTTAATAGGTTAAGACAATCTGTGACCCATTAGATATCAATCACGTGTCAACCATGTGATATGCGTAGCAGGCAGACGGAAAGTCAGAAACCCCCCAAAAAATTTAAATTAAAAAAAAAATTTGTGCTGAAGCAGGGACACATCTACACACTGCCGCTGACGCACTAATGTGTCACGACACACAGTTTGGAAAGCACTGTCCTAACATAAACCCTGAGTCTAAACACCCCTAACCTGCTGCCCCCAACATCGCCGCCACCCACATTATTGTTAATAACCCCTAATCTGCTGTCCCCAACATCGCAGAAACCTACATTACTGTTATTAACCGCTAATCTGCCGCCCCAATCTTGTCGCCACCTAACTACACTTATTAACTCCTAATCTACTGCCCCAATGTTGCCACCACTATACTAAAGTTATTAACCCCTAAACATAACCCTAAGTCTAACCCTAACGTAACCCTAACACCCACTAACTTTAACATAATTAAAATAATTCCAAATAAAAATTACAATTAATACCTAAATTATTCCTATTTAAAACTAAATAAATACTTACCTGTAAAATAAAACCTAAGCTAGCTACAATATAACAAATAGTTATATTGTATCTAGCTTATGTTTTATTTTTATTTCACAGGTAAGTTTGTATTTATTTTAACTAGGTAGATTAGTTATTAAATAGTTATTAACTATTTACTAACTACCTAGTTAAAATAAATACAAATTTACCTGTAAAATAAAACCTAACCTGTCTTACAGTAAAACCTAATATTACACTAAAATTAAATAAATTACATTAATCAAATACAATTAACTAAATTACAAAAAAATAAACACTAAATTACACAAAATAAAAAAGAAATGATCAAATATTTAAACTAATTACTCCTAATCTAATAGCCCTATCAAAATAAAAAAGCCCCCCAAAATAATAAAACCCCTAGCCTAAACTAAACTGCCAATAGCCCCTAAAAGCGCCTATTCTGGGGCATTGCCCCAAAGATATCAGCTCTTTTTTACCTGGCAAATAAAAATACAAACATCCCCCCCCCAACAGTAAAACCCACACAACCAAACCCCCCCCCCCAAATAAAATTGTATCTAAAAAACCTAAGCTACCCATTGCCCTGAAAAGGGCATTTGGATGGACATTGCCCTTTAAATTGGCATTAGCTCTTTTTCAGCCCAAACCCTAAGCTAAAAATTAAACCCACCCAATAAACCCTTAATAAAACCTAACACTAACTCCTGAAGATCCACTTACAGTTTTTGAAGACCGGACATCCATCCTCATCCAGCCGGGAGAAGTCGTCATCCAAGTGGCAAGAAGTCGTCCTCCAGGCGGGCAGAAGTCTTCATCTAGAGGGCATCATCTATCTTCATCCTTCTGACGCGGAGCGGCTCCATCTTCAAGACATCCATCGCGGAGCATCCGCAGCGGTTTAGGGGTTAATATGTTTATTCTAGTGGCAGCGATGTCCGGAGCGGCATATTAGGGGTTAATAAATTTATTTTAGTGTTTGTGATGCAGGAGGGCCTTGGTTTAGGGGTTAATAGGAGTTTATGGGTGTTAGTGTACTTTGTAACACTTTAGTTATGAGTTTTATGGTACAGCTTTGTAACGTAAAACTCAGAACTACTGACTTTCAGATGGCGGTACAGATCTTGTAGTTATAGGCTGTACCGCTCACTTTTTGGCCGGAGAGGCAAACCCGTAATACCGGCGCTATGGAAATCCCATTGAAAAAGGACTTCTTGAAAGGTGCGGTAGTTAAAGGGACAGTCTAGTCCAAAATTCACTTTCATGATTCAGATAGAGCATGTAATTTTAAACAATTTTCCAATTTACTTTTATCACCAATTTCGCTTTGATCTCTTGGTATTCTTAGTTGAAAGCTTAACCTAGGAGGGTCATATGCTAATTTCTTAGACCTTGAAGGCCACCTCTTTTCACAATGCATTTTAACAGTTTTTCACCACTAGAGCGTGTTAGTTCATGTTTTTCATATAGATAACACTGTGCTCATGCACGTGAAGTTATCTGGGAGCAGGCACTGATTGGCTAAACTGCAAGTCTGTCAAAAGAACTGAAATAAAGGGGCAGTTTGCAGAGACTTAGATACAAGATAATCACAGAGGTTAAAAGTATATTTATATAACTGTGTTGGCTATGCAAGACTGGGGAATGGGTAATAAAGGGATTATCTATCTTTTAAAACAATAAAAATTCTGGTGTAGACTGTCCCTTTAAGTTGCGTGACGGCCAAAAAGGTGTGTGGTACAGCTATACCTGCAACACCTGTAATACCAGCGGTAGTGAAAAAGAGCCATAACAATGCTTTTTCACTTATAACGCACAACTCGTAATCTAGCTGCCTAATATGTAAATAAAAAAAACAAGGCCTTGTTTTTGTTTAAATGGAGTGATAGCAAAAATGCTAAAAATTCTCTGATATGTTGGGCAAGTTTTTATTTAAAATTCCTGGTCCTAAAGGGGTTAAGGTTTGCTGCTTATTTTTGTAGGAGGAACTGAGTTCCCCCTGGACAATCGGAAACTCTTCAGTAAACACTGCTGCTGCTGGTGGTGGTGGGAGAATCTGAATCACAGTCTGGTTAGAGGGATAGTGAGATCCTCTAGTAATGGGCAGTAACACTTCCTACAATACACTAAATGCAAGTCTGTCAGTGGTCCTGCTGTGGGATGACCCAGCAATGTGTGTAACACATGGTGCTTACATTTCTGTGTGGCTTTCTCTGGGGTTATTTAGCTCCCCATAACAGAAATAAGACTATTGCACCTTAAGTGGGTGAGATTCTGTGACAGTCGAGGAGGATTCTCAGGCCCAAAGGCAACCATTCAAGCCTTTATTGGATTTAATTTGCTTTCATTAAACAAAGTGTTTAGATTATATACATATAAATACAGTGTGTATGTGTATGTATGTGTGTGTATGTATATATATATATATATATATATATATGTGTGTGTGTGTGTGCGTATATATACATATATATATATGTGTGTGTGTGTGTGTGTGTGTATATATATATATATATATGTGTGTGTATATATATAATATATATATATATATATATATATATATATATATATATATATATATATATATATATATAGAAAGAAAGAAAATGGGAGAAGTATTAAAAGCGCTAATACACAGAGGGCCAATAGAAACTTACAATAATATAAACATAAGATTTCATATCAAATGCAAAAGTTTCAATAATACTCGTTATACTATTGTTACATAGATAAAATCGCAACATAAAATACAAAAGGTTAGTTACAATAAAGATGCACGCTGGATAAAAGCCGAGGTTCAAATTCAATAAAGGGAGCAAAACAGTAGTCTTATATAAGAGTCAAATCTCCACATAGAGGAAGATCCCAATGCGTGTCAGAAAATGGTGATGATATGTTATCCTTTTCAGTGCCCCTCAACCGGTAAAAGTGACTTCAAATAACCCCCTTAGGGTATATACTCACAGGACAAACCCTCAATCAATATGAGGTAAGGTTCAGGTGTTTAGCCACGATATAGCCCTCAATCTGTGTCCGGTCAGCGTTACTTGTCTCACAACGAAGTTCAAATTGCCTCATGCGGGGCCGGTGATATGTGGAAAATAAAAGTAATGCGACAACTAGTGCAATATTGTTTATCACCTGTTTATTGCAATATAAAACATGTGGCAAACGTTTGTACTCACATTTAAAAACCTCAATGCTATGAGGTAACTTGAAGCAGAATAAATAAAACACTGCACCAGTGTAAAACTATCTTTGCGGTGGTCTGCGGTGTGCCGGTCTCCAAATGATTCTCTCTGCAGCCTTACGCGTTTCGAAAGGTATTTATAGAACATCCGTTCACCCTTCTTCATCAGAGGCTAGAGAATTCCCTAGCCTCCACATATCACCGGCCCCGCATGAGCCAATTTGAACTTCGTTGTGAGACAAGTAACGCTGACCGGACACAGATTGAGGGCTATATCGTGGCTAAACACCTGTACCTTACCTCATATTGATTGAGGGTTTGTCCTGTGAGTATATACCCTAAGGGGGTTATTTGAAGTCACTTTTACCGGTTGAGGGGCACTGAAAAGGATAACATATCATCACCATTTTCTGACACGCATTGGGATCTTCCTCTATGTGGAGATTTGACTCTTATATAAGACTACTGTTTTGCTCCCTTTATTGAATTTGAACCTCGGCTTTTATCCAGCGTGCATCTTTATTGTAACTTTTTTGTAAATTTTTAATACTTTTATATATAAGTGTTATTATTATTATTATTAGCTTATATAGCATTTATTTCACATACATCTATTTGTATCGGTTCAGTTTACTCATTCTCATCTGTGCGCTTCATTAGGTCCAGAGCTTATACCTCCACTTAGTGGTGGTATATTCTATCTTTCTTTTTATATATATATATATATATATATATATATATATATATATATATATACGTTAATTGGAGTAGCCGTGTTAGTCCAGAGATTTAGATATCAAAAATAACAAGAGTATTGCATTGAACAATGATACTTTTTTATTGGACTAACTATACATTTATAAGTTGACAAGCTTTCGGAAGAGTTCCTTCCTTTATCAAGTCTGGAGCAATACTGACCAATTCAATGGAATTTACAGATTATATCTTAAAACACAGAATAGCTAAGAAGACAGAAAGTACAGGGAGAGGAGGAGGCGTCGTAAAAATCATGAGGGGGGCTTAGGTAACAGGCAGACAGTGTCCAGTGTTGGAGAACAGACAGGGGAAATATATAGCTATACATAGAGCATATACTGACATAAAGTTATATATCAACATTGAATCAATATCTATAAAGATGTGAAATTGTATATACAGGGGGAATACAAAAGTTGAAAAAAGACAAAAGTGTGGACATA